>NW_024426230.1:7122983-7254594 GCF_017311325.1 Ursus maritimus
CCACAATTAACAACACTCGAATTTAGCAACCTCTGCTCCAAACACTTCAAAGAAAACATTCATGATTATTCAAGTGACCTTTATAAGGCAAGTACTAGCCAGTCCTCCAGGGTTGAAATTCAGCACCTTTAGAGACTTCTGTCCCCACCCCCTAATCCCTGCCTGTTTATACTGAGAAGACTGGCGCCATGGCCCCCTTTCCTTCACACTCTTATCACCGCTTTCCATGCAACATCGCTCGGGATGGCTACAGAAACAACCTGAAATTCAGAATTGCACTAGAAACAGTGGTGGGCAGGCTGCGTCTCCTCCCTGGGTGGCGTGGCCCAGGATAATGGCCCTTTTTCCAACCTGCCTTTTGTGACTGCTGTCCCGAGTCCCACAGCCTCAAACTTAAGGGTACAGCCAGCCTTGGGATGCTCCTGGGAGTACCCTCACCCTTTATATGTCTGTGCCTCCACTTCAATGCCCCACTATCAGTGCCTCAGGGTTGAAAAATTTGCTTTCACGTTCACAACAAAGGTAGGACTAAAAAACTACCAGGAGGTGAGAGGTTGTGATCTGGTCAGGTGTTTTCACAGCTGGCTGAGTCAATCATCCCCTCTTAAAAGCTTATTTGACAGGTGAGAAATTCCTCATCTCTAGATCATTCCAGCAACTCCTCAGCATCAGTCTGAGCTGGGAGAGGGGCCTGAAGAGGAAGGGAGTGGTGCTGAAATCGTGTTGAGCGTGTCCCGGGAGGGGAGGCGGGGGGAACTCTGGTACGGGAAGGAGGAATCTGGCGCCAGGAACGTGCCGGTCCAGGGTCCAGAGGGAAGAGAGGGGGGAGCCGGGAAGTCTTAAGAGGAGGGAGAGGCGCTAAGAGAAATGGGGCAAGCAACATACCTGCGGATGTCCCGAGGGGAATGGAAATGGGTGAGGAGGATGCGGACTGCAGAGAAATGGGGAATGCAAGAAGACGGGGCAAGGGGAGAACCGGACAACAGGGAATGCAGTGCCTCAGATACCGGCGTCCAACCCTGGCCAGTGCCAGACCCTTCCAGAGCGCCGGCGAGGCTGGATCCCCGCCGAGCCCCCGGAGCCGGAAAGTTCGCGCGGCGAGGGGCGACCGGACGGGCAGCGCCCCCTGTACGGCGCCTTACCTTCTGGTCGACGATGGAGCAAGCCATCTCGCGGACGTGCGCCAGGCTGTAGTCCCCGGACGAGTCCTGCAGCAGTAGCACCGGCTCACGGCTCAGGCCGATCTGCAGATGGAACGAGATGCCCCGGCCGGCGCCGCGACGGGAGCCAGGAACGCGGGCCCCGGCCGACCCCGGGACCAGCGGGCGGCGGCGCAGCGCGCTGCCGCCGCCGCCACGGGCAGCAGCGGGCTGGGCGGCCGCAGGGACGGAGGGCGCTCATCGCTCGGCGGCGCGCGCCAAGGGCCGCGGGCCGGCGGCCGAGGGAGGGGCCGGCGGAGCGGTAGCCGAAAGTTTTGCTGCCGCGGGGCCGGGAGCTTCTTTCTCCAAGAGCTGAGGCGGAAAATAAAAATCTTTCTGGAAAAGTCTCGCGCGGGGGAGGGCGAGAGGATGAGGATCGGGAGGGGAGCGGGGAGGGAAAATGGCTGAGGCGGGAGGACTACGCCGCCGGGAGCGCGGGCGCCGCACGGGAGCGCTGCCGCCGCCGTGGAGCAGCCGCGCGCGCTCCGAGGGACGGGGCGGCGGGTCAGCTCGTGCCGGGGCGCCGGGGCGCCGGGAGGCGGGAAGGGGCGCGAGAGGGGCGGGAAGGGGAGCTTGGAGGCGGGCACTGCGGAGACACCTCACCGGCGGGCGCCGGAGCCGCAAGAGCCGCGGCCGCGCGGCCGCAGTAGCCGCAGGGGTGCCCGGTCACCGCCCTCCGCCCTGGGCTCCGGGCTGAGCCTCCCCGAGCCCGGGCAGGACTGAGCGGCTGAGCTTGAGGCCGCCTCCGCGGGCGTGGTCCATCCCTCTCCGTCCGGACTTCTGTCTCCGCTAGCCGGGTTGCCCGACCGCAGACGGAGGGGACGGAGCGCATCTCCTCCGAAGGGCGTTCCTAGCGCCGCCAGCTTCCCCGTCCCCAGTCCCCGCCACCAGTTCCAAATGCCCCAGGACAACACACATCTACCAGTGGGATGACCTGTGATGGACAGAAGAACGCCGAGCCCTGCAGTTTTCCGTGGGTCTTACCTTCGAAGCTTCAAGGGAGAATGAAAATAGAGGGTCCTCGGAAATCCACTTACATCCCGCCTCCTTCTGGGAGCCCCTGGGTTTCTTGCCAAAGAGGGTAGGAAGCCTGTCCACGGAAATGTATTTAAACCTGTCTCTACCTTTTTTGTGTCTGACACACCCCGATACCCAACTCCACCTATTCCACCGCAGCTCCCAAAGCACCAGACTTACACAAGTGGCTGAATTCAGGAGATGGTCTCTTGAAAGAACAGGCATTGTCTACATAAAGACAGGAGGAAGGTCTGATGTGGCCTCTTTCCCTTTACCCTATTCTCTATCTGGCACCTTTACTTCTGGAACCTCAGAAACTCTGGTTTCTTTCTTCTCCCATCATTCTAAAGTCTGCTTTGTAGGACTGGTGCTCCCAGCCTCACCCAGTGCCACCACCATCACTAGCACCACCATCAAGGTTGGGCACTATCTGCTCCAATCCTGGTAGTTGTTTTTTGTTGTTTTGACAGGGGTGGGGAGATGGGTGCTTCCCAGTCTGTGGAGATGAATTCTAATCTTATTCTCCCCTCAGGATGGGCTTCAGGTGTGTGACTGTGCAGGTGCACAGGGCCCTGACCTCAGAAGGACCCTTCTGGGTTTAACGCTCTGCCACAATGCTTTGCTGCCTGTCACCATCTTGGAATTAATAATTTTTCATTTTGCAGTGGGCTGGGCAAATTATAAAGCCCACTTCTCCAGTCCTTCCCCTTACACTGCTCAAGCACACATACACATACCCAAGCAAACCATTATGTTTTCTTTTGTATTCAGTTGCATTTTATTCTATTTTGTTGTATGTATGTATATATGTCTTGATCTCTGCTTCTGACCCAGGACAGAAAATCAAAAGTTAGTTTCCTCTTAGACCTCTGTTCTCAGGGTTAGCAAGGGAGTCTTGAATGTCTCTAATGACACTATGTCACTCACTGCTCTAAAAAAGATTTAAATTTATTCTCTCTGGGTCTGATGGTGTGATAAGGTCTACCTAGATGCACTGGCACTTTCTCTTCATCCATGGTTGAGTATAATTTTCCTAATATGCCAGATTCAGCTAACATAGGAGAATGGTGGGGTTATTCTTGATACAATGCTGTTCTGAATTCTCTAGGAAGGTTTTTTGTTTTTGTTTTTGTTTTAATGTCAGAACATATGTTTCATTTTCTTTTCAAGTTTGGATAAAGTATTCCCCCAATTTTCTATTACCAGAAAAAAAGTTTGCTGGTCGGTTTACAGGGTACTTATAAAGAGTTAGTTTAGCTGAAGACATTCATGTTTAATAACACAACAAAGTACTGAGGCCTTCTCTGTGTCAGGCACTATACGGGCACCAGGTGCACAGCTGTGAAGACAGACTAGGTCCCTGGCATAACAGATCACATTTAAAAAGGAAAGAAAAAAAAGGAAAACAGTAAGTAAGAGTATTTCTGATAATCATAATTGCAATGAATAAAAATAATGCAATAGTAATAAGAGTGACTTGTGGGGAGGCTAGTAGAGAAAGGAACACTGCTTTGAACTAGCGATAAGGGAAGGTTTCACTGAGTTTACACTTGAGCCAAAACCTAGAAAATGGAAAAGGGTCAACCTTAAGAAGATCCAAATCCGGGTCAATTACACTCGGGGCATAGGGACAAGTTAGCATAAAGAGTGTAACAAAGTAATGTCTTGGCGTTTTCAAGGCAAAAGAAAAGGGAAGTGTGTGAAATGAGGTCAGATAGCTAGTAGAAGCCAGATCACAATGGGTCTTGAAAACCATAGTAAAGAGTTTTTATTCTGCTGCACTGCCAAACCACTGGAAGGTTTTTTAAACCAGAGAGTAAGATTTAATTAGCATTTTTTAAAAAATAACACTCTGGCTACTATATATAAAAGAAAAGAATCAAAGCAGAGACACCAGGTAGGAGACTTGCTGTTGTCCAGTCTAGAGACATCGGTGGTTTGGACGACTACAGTTGTAGTAGAGATATTAAGAAATAGAAAGATACAGGCTCTGTTTTGGAGGCAGAACTAAAGGTCTTGCTGATGAATGAGGTTTATAGGGAGAGAGAGAAGAGGGGAGTTACGACAGACTCATGAGTTTCTTAGCAATTAGCCTATTGGTGGTGCTGATGATTGAAACAAGATAGAGAGGAAGCAAGTTTTGAGAGAAAGAAGATTTCTGCTTTGACCATGTGGAGTTTGAGATGCTACCAGATAGTCAACCTGGAAATAACAACTACAGCTGAATAGTTGAGCCCAGAGTTCAGGAAAGAGAACAGGGCCAAAAACACATTTGGAAATCATTAGTGTGGAGATGTTAGATGAGAAATCGAGAGAGAGAGGGCTTTGGGCATTCATCAGCTACATGCAACTTACAGGCACTTAGATGTCCTACTTAGGAAGGAAGCTGTAACTGCTTCTTATACTCTGGTTTCTCAATAGTATGAAAGATTCTTGTGGGGTGTTGGAAATCACGAAGAAGGAAACGGCAGGGGAGAAAATTCTAAGGAAACCTTGAAGAATTAAAATTGCTTTTAAAAAGATGATAGATTATTGAATGGAAAAGAATGAATAAGGAGAAACAAGAAGAAGAAAACATTCAAACCATGGGAGCTCCCCATAAGAAGCAGAAAATTCCCATTGAGTTGGTTATTGCAATTTCTGTGCGGGAACCTGAGATCTGACCATTTGCCAACAACTACCGACTTTTGTTGAATGACAAGAGAAGGAACAATAGATAATACTTGAAAGAAACCTGATGTTCCAGTGACTTCAAAACTATACATAGAACACGTGAAAGGTTTTAGAGAATTCAGTGGTTTTAATGCCTTCTGGATGTTTGAACTTTGGAAAAGACGATATAGAACGTGAATAGCTGTTTATACAAATTATCTTCACGAAATAGGATTTCATTTTCCTTAATTGTGGGTAACATATCTTAGAAAGAAGGTTCAATACCCTAACAAAGATTCCATGCAAAAGTGATTTGGGTGTGCAGAAGCATATGGAGGTACTTATAATAATTTCCAAAGATAAATGTTAATTCTGTAGGATAGTCTCTTAAAAAGGGCTGGATATTGAAATAATTTTGAAAATAACTGCATAAATTTCATTTTTTGTTATAGCTTATAAATTAAATTAGCATTTAAATTCTCAATGTAAATTAGTAGTGTAAAGGCACTGAGAAGTCCTACAAGTTTTATTTCACTTAACCCAATACTTTCTAGATATTCTTGACCTCAGAATCCCTCCTTGTTTGTTGCTGTTATTGTTGTTTTTACCATGTGGCATATCTTAACATTTCAAATACCTAGTGTTCCACAGAACATACTTTGGGAAACAGAGTACTATGCAACAAATGTAAAAGAACTTAGGCTAAAAGTTGAAAGTAAAGAAAATGGCTCAGATAATTAAAAGCAGATATTTTGAAGAAGAGCATGAATGGCAAAAACAGATGCATAAATTGGGAGTGTCCACTAATCAATAATTAATAATCAGAAAGAGAATTAAGAATAATCTGATTTGAGGGCACCTGGGTGCCTCAGTTGGTTAAGCGTCTGCCTTAGGCTCAAGTCATGATCCCAGGGCCTGGGATGGAGTCCCTCATCGGGCTCCTTGCTCATCACAGCAGGGAGCCTGCTTCTGCCCCTCCCCCCACTCATGCTCGCTCACTCTCTCTTGCTCTCTCTCTCTCAAATAAAAATCTTTAAAAAAAAAAAAGAATAATCTGATTTGAATGGGAGTCAGTCTGGAAGCACTATATGCTTTGTGTAGTTGAAATGGACAACAGAGAAAGAAAAGTGAGTGGAAACGATACGCAATTCTATAGCTGAAAGGGTCCTATCCTCTAAAACAACCATTTTACAGCCTAAGAAACTGAGGATCAGAGAAATTACATACCAATGTGGAAATGAGAAATTGGAAAGAGAAAGTATGGTCCCATGATGTCCTTCCTTTTATATAACTGAGCACTGGAAGTTGTAAGCATGAGGATAAAGATGATGATGGTTGGATGATAGATGATTAATATACATGATAAAAACATTTGATACTGCTGTTTGTTTAAAAGTGTTCATAAATTATAGTCTGTAAGATCAGTTTAAATAAGGATAATGTCATAAAACTGGTACGACAGAAGAATAAGGTCCTAATGGAAGACGTCAACCATACAGACATCTGCCAAAAATCTACTAAAACTTGGGCATGTGATAAAATGTTGCCTATCTTGCTGATATCTTCATGGAAAATAAAAAAGAAGTAAACTTGTTTAGTTCACCAAGAAGAAAAGAAAATTGATTTTTTTCTTTAAGAAAGCAGATTTTAAAAATTCCGAGAAAAAAAAAAAAAGGTAAGATCGTAGAGTTAGAGACCCCAAAAAGGACAAGAGGCCTATGAAGACAAGATTTCAACTATAAAATCATTATGGTCCAGGTGAGGAATAAACTCAGACTCCAGTGTGACCACATGTCAACTTCTAGATGAGTATAGATCTCCAAAGAAAAGGAAGGAAAATAGGTATAAGCTATATGAACAAGAGGAAATACACATAAAGGTTATTTTAAGCTAAAAGCAGTAAGTACTAACTGTACATAAGAATGCTAAGTTTTGGGGGCACCTGGCTGGCTCCGTTGGTAGAGGCTGTGACTCTTGATCTTGGGGTTGTGAGTTCAAATGCCACATTGGGTGTGGAGCTTACTTAGAAAAAAAAAAAAAAAAACGGGTGCTAAGTTTTTAAACGCACTCCCACCCCTGAATAATTAAATTGCAGGCAAAAATTGAATTTTTCATTTTAAGTTTTACTTACGTGAGGTTAAGCATTTTAATGTGCTTATTGGTCACTTGTATGTCTTCTTATTTGAATATTATATCCTAAATTCCTTAAGTGTTTTTATATTGGAATATTCCTTTTCTGCACATTGAGAGATTGTTATAGGTAAAGAATGTCGTTCCTTTGTTATATATAAAAGCAATTGCTTTTTTGTTATTCATCTTTTAATTTTTTATGGGGTTATATTTTTCAAGCTGCTTTATAAATATCTTTTTATGCCTTTATTTATATTGCTTAGAATGGCATTATCTAATCAGAAAAATATCCACCTGTAGTTTTTATTTTGCATTATTACTCTTAGGATTTGTTTTTTAAGGACTTCAATCAGTCTGGGAGCTATCTAAGTACATGAATTAATTTCTAGACTTTTTTTTCCCCTAAAAAGTCAGTAGTTTCAGCTACTGGGGGGACATTTTTATTTGCTTCTATTTTCATCAATGGGTTAAAAGAAACAGATCCAGCTTCCAGTGTTTACCTTTAAGTTTCTTAAAGTATGCTTTAACCTGTACTTCTCTAATTTTTGAAGTCATGAGTGAACTTTAAAACTTGTTGTCCAAAATGTTAAAATCTTACTTTTGCACACATACATTTACATTTCTGTTATACCGTTTTTTGTTGTTTTTAGACTTGATGCCCTAAACATCATTCCTTCCTGGACAGTAATAACTTTCATTCCATTGTTCTAGTAAGAACTAAAATTTGCTGGCCCCAAGGTATAAAATTTGCTCAGGTGCCCTGTAGAAAACAGAATGAAACACTTTTTCCTTGAACTTCAGTACATTCAAAAGCTATTGCTTATAGTTGCCAACACTAATTGTGCACATCAGCTTTTCTTGAGTCAATCCAACATGCAAATTCAGAAACCATTAACAGCAGCACATTTCTTTTTCTAAAGATGCAATTTTTCTAATCCTGTTTTCAAGGCCTATTGGTTCCAGGGATACAGACTTTTCTTCCCTTCTTATTGGATTTTATTTGTTGTCATAGCCTAACATTTTCCAGCTGTGACTATCAAATACATTCCATTAGTTGATAATATTCCATAACCTAATTTATTCTTAGTATTTGTCATTTTGTGAGATTCAACATTATTTTATTAGCTACATTTTATAAAGCACTGACTACATTTTGAAAAATTAATAAGAAAGAATAAACGAGGTGCCACTAATCCAAAGTTACTTTTTGGGTTCCTTCCTGGAAAAAACATTTTTTGACCTGAAATTTCTTGTGTGTGGTTTCTGATGTTTGATTTGGAAAATGAAATTTTTAAGGGAAAGAATCTGGCAGATTTACTTCTTAGTGACATAACCAGGAAAAATAGTTTTAATAGTTTAAGAAAAAATAATTTGCTTTTCTTGGCTTAGAAAAACTTTAAATGGCATTATTTCTAAAATTCACATATTACTATAAAATTCATACGGCACTAGGCTGAAAGGATGCATAATTAAAATGAGGTCATTTATATGGAATTGAAGCCATATTTTATCTAATTATCATGCTGCATTTTCTTTATTAATTCTTATCCTTAAACATACAATCCTGGAAAGTCATATTGTTGCAACTACAGTAAACTTTCTTTCCCATAGTTTACTATTTTTCAAAGGAATTATTTACACATATGATCTCACATTCATTCAAACTAAAAATCTCTGCCTCAGACAGCATTAAGTAGAATATTTACTTCTTGATTATTGATTTTTTATTTAGTTTAAATATATAAATTATTTATATTTACATGATTTGTATGTACTTTTCATAAATATATTTTGTTTTGTTCAATCAGTCATCCCAACTGTCTAGGAAAACTGAAGTCCTCATAAACTGAAAAAGAAAAAAAATCATTAGATTTCAGACTTATTCAAGAATATATTTAAGAATTATGCACATACTTCTTTAGATGAAAGAAGAACATTCTAGAATACCTTAACCTTTGTGCTTTGCTTCTCTGGTTGAATGCTGACTTGAAGTCGAAAAGTGTGGATAATGGGATTTAAATGCTTGTTAGTTTGTCCATGCAACAGCTGTCCTATGACTGTCCAACACATTTTTGTCTTCTCTTTATTTCAATACATGTTCATCTACATCTGACCTTACAAGTTGAACTTTTTTTTAAAAGATGTATTTATTTGCGAGATGGTGTGCCTGAGTAGGGGGGAGGGGCAAAGGGAGAGACCCTCAAGCTGACTCCCCACTGAGCACAGAGCCCCTGAGCCAAAATCAAGAGTCCAACGCTCAACTGACTGAGCCACCCAGGCGCCCCTTTACAAGTTGAACTTTTAAAAAATTTAGTTATTGAGGGGCGCCTGGGTGGCACAGCGGTTAAGCGTATGCCTTCGGCTCAGGGCGTGATCCCAGCGTTCTGGGATCGAGCCCCACATCAGGCTCCTCCACTATGAGCCTGCTTCTTCCTCTCCCACTCCCCCTGCTTGTGTTCCCTCTTTCGCTGCCTGTCTCTATCTCTGTCAAATAAATAAATAAAATCTTAAAAAAAAAAAAAAATTAGTTATTGAAATAAAGTTTACTTGCTTTGGAGAAATAAACAATTTAAATAATCAATGATGAAGATTCATTTTAACCTTTATTTCCTTTACCAAACATATTTTCTTTGTTTTTACCTAGAATATCAAAATACTTCATAATTGAATGATAAAAAGCATCTATGTGGTTTTAATTAATGATTTATCACCTGTGTTCTTTCAAAAAACAAATCATTTTAATGAATAGAAAAATCTCATCAAAATAAATAAGTAGCACAAATACTTTAGCTAATAGCCATGATTTCTGCTGTAACATTTAGTTTTAACTTTCTTCACAGGTAAAACAAAGGAAGGAAAACTACGAATTTCTAATTCTTATTTTCTGGTTTTAAACAAAAATTTTAGAAGAAATTATCACAGGTGTCCATATTACACATGACATGGAAAAACTCTTGCTTTACCCTCCGAACTCCCTGAGAGCAAGACTCTTGTCTTCCTTACCTTTCTATCCCTTAGTACCATTACACAGCAAATGCGTATTAATGTGCTTTTTGAATAAACTATTCAACTCTACTTTGAAAATTAAAAATTTGCAAACATTTTTTTCAAGGTAGTAGTCTTTTATATCAACCTTGTTCAAAAGCTCAAGTCAGAAGCCAACTCTAAGTCAGACAGACATTGCCTTGTGGGGCTCAGTTAGGGCGGTTCAGATAAATTCTATCCTCATGATCTAGTCAGATCCAGATTCACATAGTTAGCTACTCCATCCAGAAATACTAATAGCACTTTCTTAGAGCTACTACCCTAGCACCCATCACAGAGTATTGATTTTACTTGCCTCCTATACCTGTGGGAACCATTTTATAACCATCTCCACATAGCCCTTCTCACATGTCTCCAGAACCATACCTAGCATAGACTAGATGCTGATACTTGGTAATAGTTCAATAATTGTTTACTGAATGAGTCCATGACATGAGTTTAAAATGTCTCAAAAATGGGTAGCATAAGCTAATGGCCTAGCTTCCCAAAAATCAACCACCCTAGCTGTGGAATAACATGTACTGTTATATTCCTGATTATAAAAGTAATACATATTAATTTTAAAAATTAGGAAAAAAATAAAATGTAAATTAAAAAATTATAACTCAGAATTACTATTAATCTTCAATTTTTTCTATGTGAGCGTGGATGTGGAATCATATTAAAAATATTGTTTGTTAATCTGATGTTTAAACTCAATATACCAAGCATTTTTCTGAGGTCATTAAATATTCTTCAGAAACATTTGGGATGGCTGCAGAATGTTCTAGAATGTGATTTGTGACTCCCTGTAGTTGAACATTTACCTTATTTCTTTTTTTGCTGACACATTTTTAAAAAATGTGAATAATAGCACCATTACTTGGGCAGAAAACATATTCATAAATTGTAATAAAGATTTAGAAATGTAGTTACAAGAAAAAAATAAGACTAATAAATTGTGGGAGGGATTGACTCTGCTAACAAGGATTATATGTAGAGGGTTTTAAAATAGATAATATAAAGATGCACAAAATTTCAAAGAATTCATGATGGTGAAATATATTAAGCTGACATAAAATCTAAAAACCCACTTTTTAAATTAGCAAGACATTTTATAGTTTTTTTTTAATTGAATATTCAAATCAAATTTGACACCTCAGGAGAACATCAGTTCTGCTGTCAGAAATCAAAACAGTGATGTATGCTATATTTGGAAAGTAAGTAATAGAATATAAATATATATACATTTTTTACTCTATTTTATTATGACAGAAATTAATTAACTTCATGAAATATCACTGACAAGTGAAATTGTAAAGTATTTGCTTTGCTACTTCCCAACCACACTTTTTGTTAATTGGCTAGAAATATAAGTGCCAATCTAATTTTCTTAATGCTAAAGCATAGTACTTTAAAAATGATAAGCACATGGTCCAAAAGCAGATGGAATAAAGGATGTTTAAAGTTAATTTGTAAAAACCTTGCAAAATATGTTAAAAGAAAACTTTCTGTTTTCATAAACCAATCCCTGTTTTCAAACTTAGAAAGTTACAGATTATTTTTAATTTTTGTATTTTCTTTTTTATTAAAGTCTAGTTGACACACAATGTTACATTACTTTCAGGAATACAACATCATGATTCCACAACTACAAAGTCATAGATTACTGAGTAATGACACAATTGATTAAGCAATCTAATTTTTAGTATAAAAATTAATTAAACAATACTATTCTATTTGGCCTAGAAAATTTGCTTGGTTCATCCCCAAATTATGTCAGTGTAATATCTCTAACTGGCCCATACTCATAAGTACTGTTAAACTGCACATCTGTGAAGCACTTTAGCCGTCGACAGCCTTGAAACAACCGAGAGAAGGCTAGCTTCTTCTGAACACACACACACACACACACACACACACACAAACACTGCAGTGCACTGTATTAGCCATACTAAAGCTATGGTCATTGTAAAATAGCCCTTCTGAGACTCACCTCAAAATCTTAACTTGTAGAATTCATTTTTTTAATGGCAGAATGATAAATGTGGCTGTTAGGGGTTGAATTATGTCCCCCTAAAATTCATATGTTGAAGCCCTAACCCTCAGTACCCCAGAAGGTGACTATATTTGGAGATAGGGCTGTTAAGTTAAAAAGAGCTATTAGGGTGGGCCTTAATCCAATCTGCCTAGTGTCCTAATAAGAGGAAATTAAAACAACTTGGAAAGACGCTAGGAGCATGCATGCCCAGAGGGATAACCATGTGAAAAGGCAGCGAGGGCACAGGCATCTGCAAGCCAAGGAGGCCTTAAAAGATACCAGTCCTGCCAGCATGTAGATGGTGGACTTGCCATATCGAGAAATGTGAGAAAATAAATTTCTGTTCTTAAGCTGTCTAGTCTGTGATATTTTGTTATGGCGGCCCTAGCAAACCAAGACGGTAGCACGTAACGTGCTAGAGAAGAGTGAATGTACTTTATGCATACATAAGGAGCACAAAAGACAATGGTCTATTTTTCTGGACCACTAGGCAGAGTACAATAGCCTCTCTTTCCAATTTTTGACCTTTTTGGTTCCATCAGAAAAGTGTGGGAGGGGAGTATATTACTGAAAAATGTCACGGAAAAATACTAAATTACTTAATAAGATAATACAACCCTGAACTTAACAATTCGCAGAAAATTAGAATAATAGACTCTTTTTAATCGAATCTATTTTGCTGTTTTTGAGTAACAATTACATTTATGAGATCAATCTTGATTAAGTTATTATAATACGAACTGGATAAAATTTTATCCTTGAGGGAATGAATATTTTTCAGGATTTAAAAAATGCTTTAAAGAAACCAAAAATAAGGAAAACAATTTTCATGTAGTATTTTATATCCTTTGGAAGGAATACTAGCTGTTATTGTTTGTAGAATATTAGAGGTAGAAGTGGTATTAAAGACCATCTTACCAAATTGCTTCATTTTAGAGGTGAAAAAAGAAATGCTCCAAATCACACAAGTTAGTAAAAGTGCCAAGCCAAGAATGAGTCAACACCATTTTGATTACACCAGTGGTCTGCAATCTGCATTTGGCTATGCACCCCACTGTAAAAAGAGAGAGAGAGAGCACGTACTTTTGATATATGTGTTTGTACATTTATTTGTAATTTATTATATGTATAATTATATTAATGTTATATGACTGGTATAAAATATATACAAAAATAGAAATTTAAAATGGCATTTAAAGGGCTTCCAGTTCTGGATAACATGAAGTAGCTACACTTTTCCCTACTCCTATTGCTAAGTACAACTAAAAACCCTGGACATCATATGTTAAAGAAACATGGGGAGACTCTGAAAAGTAAAAAGATGAATCAACTAGAGACACTGAGACTCACAGAATAACATGGAAGTAAGTTTTTTGTTGGTTTTTTTTTTTACTGCCTCACATGCCTACACTGGGTCCTAGAAAAGCCTACAACCTAGAAACATCAATAAGTGCAAACAAAGAGCCTTTTAAAAAGTCTGCTTTCTCCAGCCAAAGGATCAGGAGAGCAGAAACCTAGTAAGACAGATAACTAGTAAGACAGTAAGACAATAACTGCCCTACTCCAGCCTAACCCCATGGGAAAAAACTGGAACCCCCCCCCCAACACAGGTTAAAAGGGAAGCCTAGATTTTGCTTCTTATCACCCCACTACAATTAGTACCCCCACACACACCACCCCACCACTCTGTCCTGGGATGACAACAGAGAAAGCCAAGTGAACATCCAATCCTTCCAGGTGTCAACAATCTCCAATCAGTAGAGAGAACATGATAAACTGAGACTCCCACTCCTCTCGGTGGTAATGAAGCATCCCTTCCCCTACTGCTAGAGTGGTCTCAGCAGAGGCCTAGTGGGGAGCCTGAAATTCCAGACCCACCCAGCAATGAGGTGATATTCCTCACTGGGACAACAGCAGAGACTGACAGAGGAATTGGATTTCCATCTCCACCTGGCAGTAATTAGATGGTACCTCCCTTTCCACTCCTTGTACAGTGTCAGAGAAGACCTGCTGAAACAGAAGATTTAAATGAGATCCAGAGTTTCATAACACAGGATCCAAAATGTCCAGATTATAATTAAAAAATCACTGTCAAAACAAGAACCAAGAAATCCTTACTTGAATAAGAAAAGAAAATCAACATATATCCCCTCATCTCTAGAAGAAAAACAATTCAGATGAAAGTGGATTTCTCATCAGAAACTGTGGAGGTTAAAAAGAAAGAGCCATAATATTGTTTAAGTGTTGAAGGAAAAGACCTGTCAACATAGAATTCTATATCCAATGAAAATATCCTTTAGGAACAACGGGAAAATTAAGACAAAAGGGATAAAAGGGAACTTAAATGAATGTGTTGTCAGCAGACCTACCTTGAAAGAATGGCTAAGAAAGTTGTTAAAACAGGGGCACCTGGGTGGCACAGCGGTTAAGCATCTGCCTTCGGCTCAGGGCGTGATCCCAGCGTGATGGGATCGAGCCCCACATCAGGCTCTTCCGCTATGAGCCTGCTTCTTCCTCTCCCACTCCCCCTGCTTGTGTTCCCTCTCTCGCTGGCTGTCTCTATCTCTGTCGAATAAATAAATAAAATCTTTAAAAAAAAAAAAAAAGAAAGTTGTTAAAACAGAAAGAATATGATAAAAGAAGGAAAATTGAAACATACACAAGGAAGAAAGAACTATGGGAAAATAAATATACAGTAAATACAATGCACTTTCCTTCTTTTGAGTTTTTAAAATTAGATTTGATAGTTGAAAGAAAAATCATAACATTGTATGATGTCACTTTTGGTCTATATAGAGGAACAAGTTAAGACAATTATAAAGATGGAAGGCAAAGGGACTTAAAGGGAAATAAGCTTACTACACTTTACTCGAATAGGTAAAATGTGGGCAGTATACCATAATAAGTTATGTATATATAATGTAAAACCTAATGCACCCACTAAGAAAAAAAAATCTATACAAAAGTATACACTCAACACATTACAGACAAATCAAAATAAATTTATAAAAAAATGTTCAAGTAACATGCAGGAAGGCAGAAATAAGAAACAGAACAGAAAAACAGGATAAACCCAAAACAAATAAAATAGCAGATATAAACCCTAATACATCTATAATTATATTAAATGTAGATGTTCTGCATATACTAATTAAAAAGCAGAGATTGGCAGGGTGGATTAAAAATCTCAACCCAATATAGGCTGTCTACAAAAACTCACTTCAGATATAACACTATAGAAGGATCGAAAATCAAAGGATGGAAAAGATACACCATATAAACATTAATGAAAACAAAGTGCCTATATTAATATTAAATAAAATAGACTTCAGTGGGGGCGCCTGGGTGGCACAGCGGTTAAGCGTCTGCCTTCGGCTCAGGGCGTGATCCCGGCATTCTGGGATCGAGCCCCACATCAGGCTCCTTCGCTATGAGCCTGCTTCTTCCTCTCCCACTCCCCCTGCTTGTGTTCCCTCTCTCACTGGCTGTCTCTATCTCTGTCAAATAAATAAATAAAATCTTAAAAAAAAAAATAGACTTCAGTGAAGAAAACTGCTAGGGACAGAGAGGAACATTACATAATGAGGAAAGGGTCAATCAGCAAGAAATCACTGCAATCCTAAATGGATTGCCCTATGCCCCAAAATCACAACTGCAAAGTGAGTGTGGGGGTGGGGGACAACTGATAGCAGTGAAAGGAGAATCAGACAAATTCACACTTAGAGTTGGAGATGTCAACATCCCACTCTTAGGTTAACAAATGATAAAACAACTAGACAGAAAATCAACAAGTATATAGAAGAAATCAACACCACTATCAACCAACAACACTGAATTCACAATTCTAGGACACTCCCCACAACATAAGCAGAATACACCTTCTTTTTAAACATGCAGTGGGCATTTATCAAAATACAGCATATTCTGGGCCAATAAAACAAATCTCTATAAACTTAGAAGAATTTAAATCATACAGAGTGTGTTCTCTGATGCAACGGAATTAAACTAGAAATCAATTACAGAACAATAATGGGAAAATTTCAAAACACTTGGAAACTAAGCAGCGCACTTTTAAGTAAACAATGGACTGAGGAGGAAGTCTTGAGGGAAATCAAGAAATACATTGAACTAAATGAAAATAAAAATACAACATAAAAAAATTTGTGGGAGGCAGCTAAAGCAATGCTGAGAGAGAAATTTATAGCACTAAAGGCATATAATGGAATAGAGGAAAATCTCAAATCAATGATCTAAGCTCGCATCTCAAGAGCCCAGAAAACGAAGAAAATAAACCCAAAGCAAGCAGAAGGAAGGAGGCAATAAAGAGCAGAAATTATTAAAATTGAAAACAGAAAAATAGAGAAAATCAATGAAACAAAAATTCAGCCCTTTAAAAACATCAATAAAAATGAAAAAAAAATTTCAAGGAAAACTGACAAAGAATCAAGAGAAGCCACAAATTTCTGATATCAGGAATGAAGCAGGATATATCATTACAGACCCTGCAGACATCAAAATGGTAAGTGAATACCACAGAGAACTCTACACACATAAACTTGACAACTTAGATGAAATGGAGCAATTTTTCAAAAAGAAGAAATACCACAATTCAGGGTAAATGAATCATCCTTTAACTATTGAGGAAATTAATCCATAATTCTAAAAAGTTCTTAGACAGGGCATCAAAAGCATGACCGTCTCAGTCAGTCCAGGATGCTGTAACAGAATACCACAGACTGGGTGGCTTGAGCAACAGAATCATTATTCACAGTACTGGAGGCAAGGAAATCCAAGATCAAGGCGCCAGCATTGTCAGCTTCTGGTGAGGGCTAGTTTTCTACTTTGCAGATGGCCACTTTCTCCTCGTACCCCTATTTGGGAAGATCAGACAGAGAGAAAGAAAAGAGAGGCTGTGTCAGTCAGAGCTCCACATTTGCCCGGCCGCTATCAGTGAAGCCCAGCAAGATGCTGAACATACACCCCTATCCAGCACTTGAGCTACACCTCACGAGGGACTGCCTTCTAAAAGAAGATTAAATAGGACCCAGAGTCTCAGAATATCCAAAATGGGCAGGATACAATAGAAAATCACTCATCACACTAGGAAAATCATGTGACTGAGAAAAAAAATCAACAGATTTCAATACAGAGAAGAATCAGATGTAGGAATTACTGGAAAAAGAATTTTAAAGAAACTATTATAAAAATGTTTCAACAAGCCATTATAAATTTTGTTGGAACAAGTTAAAGATAGAACATCTCAGCAAAGAAATATAAGCTAGAAAAAAGTAACCAAATGGAAATTATTGAACTGGAAAAATACATTATCAAAAATAAAACATGCTTTATGAGCTCAATAGTAGAGATGACAGAGGACAGAATCAGTGGACTGAAGCACAGAGCAACAGAATTTATGTAATCTGAACAACAAATAGAAGATAGACTGCAAAGGAAGGAAGGAAGGAAGGAAGGAGGGAAGGAAGGAAGGAAGGAAGGAAGACAGGAAGGAAGGGAGGGAGGAAGGAAGAAGGAAAGTTAGTTTCAGAGACTGATGGGACAATGCAAAATAGCCACTATTTTTATCACCAGAGTTGCAAAAAACAAGAGAGAGACAGTGAGACTGAAAAAGTATGCAAAGAAATAATAGCTGAAAATTTCTAAAATTTGGCAAAAGACAAAAACCTACATATTCAAGAGGCTGGGTGAAACCCAGGTTAGATAAAACCAAAGAATTTCATACCAAGACATAATATAATTAAACTTTTGAAAAGTAAAGGCAAAGAAAATATCTTGAAAGCATCTAGAAAGAAATGACACTTTAGGGGAAAAATAATTCAAATGACAGTGGATTTTTCATCAGAAATCAGAGAGGCCAGAAGAAAATGGTACATTTTTAAAGTACTGAAAGTTTTCTTCAATTGAGAATTGTAGCTCAATTGTGGAAATTCTTTCACAATGTACACATCCATCAAATCATTATGTTGTTTGATTTAAATATATTACAATTTTCTTTGTCAATTATACCTCAGTAAAGTAATAAAAGGGCAAGTTAACAAAAAGAGAGTTGTAGATCTGGTCAAAATGTCATTCAGGAATGAAAGGAGAATAGGGACTTTCTCAGACCAAAAAAAAAAAAAAAAAAAAGAATAGAATTTGTTTCCAAGAAATCTAGCCTTTAAAAAACAGCCAAAGGAAGTGTTCTAAGAAGAAAGGACATTATAACAGAAGAACACTTGAAACTTCAGAACAGAAAGAACACCAGAATGGGTAAAAATAAGGGTCAATGTAATAAACTATATCACTTCTCATGAGTCTCTTAAATCATATTTGATGGTTGAAGCAAAAATTATAAACCATCTGGGGGCGCCTGGGTGGCACAGCGGTTAAGCGTCTGCCTTCGGCTCAGGGCGTGATCCCAGCGTTATGGGATCGAGCCCCACATCAGGCTCCTCTGCTATGAGCCTGCCTCTTCCTCTCCCACTCCCCCTGCTTGTGTTCCCTCTCTCGCTGGCTGTCTCTATCTCTGTCAAATAAATAAATAAATAATCTTTAAAAAAAAAATATAAACCATCTGATGTGGTATTTGATGACTATAGAGGAAATATTTGAGACAATTATATTTTAAAAGTGGGTGGGGTAAAGGGATATAAATGGAAGTAAGTCTACATTCAAAGTGCTAAAGTGTCAATAACAGTATTATAAGAATCATTTCTGTATTATAAATATGTGAGACAAAACGAGGTATAATTATTGAAGTATTTTTCACAAATTTTACTAAAGTATGTTAAACACAGTAGCCACATATAGTATACATTTTTCAGTTTTGGTTGCACAAAATACTTTGAACTCCCACCTGTGTTTTAATAATATTTGAATTCTGCTTTCCCAAATAGAACTTAAAACCTGCATTTTCTAACTTCCCTTGCGCCTAGGATTGCAGCCAGGGGACCAGTTTCTACCAATCATTTGCACCCACATAAGTCTTCAATTTGGAAGTGATTAAGCATAGGCTCCAGAGAACATCCATTTTTTTTCCCCTGGTGGTTGTGCAGTTGGTAGTGTCAAAGGCAGCTTCTCCCTTGGGACTGCTGTCGAAGCAGTTCAGAAGTTGGCAACAGACTACGGGTGATGTTCTGGTAAGGTGAGTGTGTTTCTTCCCGCAGCCCTCTCGGTGACTAGATAAACTATCTAGTATCTTTAATAAAGCCTTTTTTGCTCAAACTAAACAGAATGAATGTTGTTTGCAACTAAGATTCTTAACAATAGAATAATTGGTATCAAAAGTGCAAGGAAGCCTCGAGGAAACGGATATCTGGGTTTCACTATCCGGCACACTGGATGTGAAAGCTCTGAGGATCCAGTTAGTTGTAGAGAGCATGCCCAGAGCATACTGTAAGGAAATCGTTGCTTATTTTATCATCTGTGTCCTTGGTCACCTATTTAAGGCAAGGAGTTGGGGGACTGAATGGTTGCTGCCTTAGAACAGTATAATGGGGGGGGGGGGAGCGCCTGGGTGGCTCAGTCGGTTAAGCGTCTGCCTTCTGCTCAGGTCATGATTCCAGGGTCCTGCAATCAGCCGAGCAGGGAGCCTGCTTTTCCCTCTCCTTCTGCCTGCTGTTCCCCCGACCTGTGCTCTATCAAATAAATAAATAAAATCTTAAAAAAAAAAATAGAACAGTATAATGGGCATGAAGAATGCCAGAGCTTTAGGGTGAGTCAACTACTAAATGTGCTGAGCATAGAAAGAAAGGAAATGATAAGCTTAGAGTTTTAAATTCTCAGTTCAAGAGAGTCAAAAAGCCAGGGCGATAAAATGATTACCCTAAAATTAGCTCTCATCTCTGCAGGGCTGATGAAACTGAAAATTAAATGCACAGTCTAATCCTGTGGTTTCTGAATTACGTCAGTTGAATTCAAATGGTACAATGTCTTTTATTTAAAGTTAAGACTTTGGAATCTCAATTGTGATTGGGATAAATGGGAAAACCTTGAAAATTCAGAGCACTCTGAGTACTCTAGGTCATGAAACATCCCTTGCTAGAAGAAATAGCCTTTCCTCTAGCATTTGGTGAGCTAGCTTCTGCTTTCCTTGAAAATTATGTAAGCACCTTGCCTGGGGCAGTTGCCTTGCAAGGTGGTATAAATTTCCTCACTATCTATTCCTGATACCCTTCAATGCCTTAGCCTCATAACTCGTTTCAGAGTCCAGCATGCTCCAAGAAGCCACTGCAAAATTAAACCCAGGTATAACAATCTTATACACCAAAAAGAATGCAGTTTTTTGCCCAGTTATATTGGCAAATACCTGCAGGAATATATGTGGGGATGGATTCTGAGGTTGTGGACCAGAACAAATGGAATATCATTATATATTGAGGCAAAATTTTAGATATAGGTTTAGAAAAAAGGAAAATTTGTAATAAAAATAAGACAAATAGACACAACCATCCTTGCAAAGGATGCAGTGTCTATCCTCTGCAGGCGGAAAACAACAGTGGGAGATGTTGCCATTAATATGTGCCTCATTCACAGCACTTAACCCACATAGTGATAATCAGAGTCCTCTGACACACACCACTTCACCTTGCTGATGGATTAGGAGATCCTTGGATTTTAAAAAGTTATATACCCTCTAAGGTCCCACTTTATCTGTGTAAGCAAAACAAAACAAATAAACACAACAGCAACAACTCCACCTGGAAAACGGGTTCTAAGATTGAGCCTCCATGCCATGGCTCCCTGAGTCAATTCACAGCACAGCATTTCTTGAATGAAGAGGACGCTGGGAATTCCTGAGGATGAACTACTGTGATGGCGTTGTCTTAAACTGCAAGTGGCATATTTAAAAAGTGCTTCTAAGAAGAGCCAGGAGAGGAGGGTGGGAGGCTGGACTGGGAAAAGGAAAAGCCAAACCAGGTGCAATTTCAGGCAACATCCTAGCCTCAGCCTGACTCTGAGGGATCTCTGGAGCATAAATTGGACCTCAGAGTTTGTCCCAGCTCAGGGCAAGGGGGCAAGGGAGCTGAGCTTTCATATTTCTGTACCCACAGCCATTGGCTAATGGTTACCTGAGGGGTCCAGGAGTTTACTTCCGGGTACTTCGGTTCTCTGCAGCTGCAGGCTCAGAGTGACTCCATTAGTCCACAGCAGTTTCTAAAAGAAGAATTGCAGATCCGGGACATTCACAGAAATGGTAAGAAATCTGAGGAGATTTGCGGGGAGCATGCACAATGCCCATTACAGACGTTACATAGATCACTATAAATATTACTGTTAGCCTTCCTCCAAAGGACCTGAAACACATAACTATGCCCTGAGGATTTTGTGATCAGGTGATCTGACCTAATGCTAATCCCTGGGGCCCAGAGTAGGATAATGTTCCTCTGGACAAAGAAGATCTTTATGGAGGAAGGAGGGGTCCAGTGATAAATACAGTTTGGGCTTTAATTCATAGCATCATGGGATCAGGGTCTGTGAACACATCCTGTGGGTATTCTCTCAATTCTTTAATTTATTGTTAGAATAGATATCTTAGGCAACTAGCAGAATCTCCGTATTAGCTACTTAACCTATGGAGTGGGGGCTATTAAGGCAGAAACAGCCAAGTGAAGGCCATGGGAGATCTTACTCCCCATAGAAATAACAAAATAAAAGCAATGTTGCATTTTTTTTTTGAGAACATCAGAAGTTAGTACCTCCATCAAAGACTGGAAAAATTTAGGAACACTGAATTTTATCACATCCATATACAACCCTCCTCTAGTCTTTATAGATATTTCTTGGAGAATTACAGTAGTTTATTGTAAGACAAATCCAGTAACAACTGTTATTCTATATCTGCTGTTCTATAACTATCACTTCTTGTAGTTGCCTCTGGACCATTCCAACTAAGATGCCCAGGGGTGTCATATAAAGCAAAAATCAGGCATACCTAATAGCACTCCTTGCTTCAAATGGAAGTAATAGATACTTCGATGGGTCTAATAGGCCATACAGGCACAAGTAAGTCTCATGTTCATGTGGTGCTTCCTCCTGTTTACTCCCGCTGCACAGCACTTTTCCTTTCCATCCACAACTGCGGCCTCATGAGGCATTCCCTTTTGTCAGTTCACTGAGGAAGGTAAAGATTGAGTCCAGTATACTCTGGTTTCAGGCAGGAGTGTACTCTGTAGCTATCAAGGTGATCTGAGGAACAACAGAGAAGGAAGATATTCGAAATGGACAACATTTCAAATGATGATCCAGAAGTGATGGCCTGAGTTATGGACATACATTGATTCATGGCTAGACGTTTGGATTTTAAGGTACGTACAAGGAACAAGATTGGAAAATAGATGGCAATGAAGCTTGAGGAATAGAACAGAATATGGAGGGAAATATGAGCACAGAATAAGGGGGGAAAAAGAACTACGTCTCGTTTGAATACTCATTAAGATACTCTGGCTGAGAAAGAAGTTTTCCATCATCAAGTGGTCAAAGTGACCTGCTTTGGAGTCAATCAGCCATTTTCCTCAAAACCAATGCTGAGAGTTATGGAAGTTATGCACAGTCTTGACAATGTGGTCTTTTCAGCTGGCTGACCTGGCTAATGCCACTTCTGTGTACCCAACTTTCCAAAACAACCAACATTGAGCCCCTGATACATTACATAATTGGGTAGGGAGGACAGCCACTCAGACTAGTTTAATTGTATAGGAAGCAGTAACTTATCCTCACTAAAAAGAAGACCTATTCTGCTGTTTCAAGGCCTTTGATCCAATGGATAAATACTTTTCCAAGGTCACACAAAAGTGGTTACATTAAATTGGAAGTTGATGTGAGCGGTTTTTTTTTTCCTTCTTTGTCAATAAGACAAAAAGAAAATATCATGTTGGCTGTGGGTAATTGAGCCGTATAATTGGAATGAAAGCAGTAGCTTATTCACAGAGGACAGGGAAAATTATATCCCGACTCCAGAGAAGCCTAAGGAGGCTCCATAAAGCCTCGTCCAGGAATAAAGTTAATGCAAGGTTATAATAACTTCATACAAGCAAGTATATACAAAGTTCAGCTCCCTCAAAACTAAAGATTTGGGTAACAAAGTAAAGAGCCATAACAAACTAAGATTTTGGTTGAGGGTAAAAGAAATTTGGAATGTGTAGTGAAAGCACAAAGTTGTAAATAACAACTTCACCTTTATGATTAGTTTCAAAAAAGGAGGATACCTGTAGACACACATTTTATTTCTTGATGGTCATGTATATACTCATATAATAAATTTTCCGATGTCATTAACATATAATAATATGTTCCAATGTCTCACCTTTTCCAGTATTATTGTATTTTAGCTCCGAGGTTAGAAAATACGAAGAAGGAATTGTGAGTACCCCAGAGGAGAAAAAGATACCACTTAGATCTCCTACTTGGCGCTGGATTAAGTAATTGAAGAGAAGCTGGGTAATCCCTTCATGAAAAGAGTAAAAGCTTTTAAAGTACAATGGACATTTACAGAATATAAGGCTGGAAAATATTGTTGCTGTGCTGTTTGTAAGTTTTACATGGTAGACAAATTGATGAATTTGTCAACTGAAAGACGGGCTGAGATAGATATTTCTCATTTACATCTGCCTATCAAATAAATTGTAAACATCTACTTTGCATTTTGATATATTGTCACACTCTAAGCTCCATCTTCTCAAATTTGATTCCATTTTTTTTTTCTTTTTAAATCCTACATGTCCAAGAGAGTGCAGTGGCTGGGGTGGGACACATGACCATGGTTCATCAATCAGAAACATTCACTGAACACAATGATTCAGAAGTGAACTATGTGTGAAAAGTGTCTGTATGGCGCCCTTTTTTTTTTTTTTTTTTTTTTTTTCCTACTGCAGGTAGTGCTATCATTCTTGAGACATTGGTGAGAGATTTCTTGTCAGGCCAGTTCTCTGGTGCGTTCCTGTTCATTGTTTCTAGAAGCTTGTGTGTATTCTTTATTTCTCCCTCCTTTACTTCATCTCTTTTCTGTAAGTAGCTTGAAATGAATTATCCTGTTTGCAATTAAGAACTTTAATTATACCTCATAAAATACAATGTTTGAAGCTAGTCTTCAAGAATATATGGGATTAGAGGGGAGAAATAAAGGACTTTTCAAACATCTCCTTTGTTTGATCCTTTTTGTAGCATTCTTTAAATTCATTTCTCAAATTGCTAATCTTTTAGAAGAGAACAATGATGAGAGATATCCACAACTTTCTCACTGTGAGCCTTTTTGAAGAAGAAATAAGATGGAAATATTCTCTTTCTTGGCCACTGCTTCTATTTCCAAATAATTTTTAGACTGCAATTTAAAGGCATGACTAGGGCAATCATTACCTCTTTTAGCCTTATTATAGTACTAGGTGGAAAGAATAGAGGAAGTATGACAGAAAATGCAAAGAAATTGCATTTTTAAAATAATGACCTAGGAAAACTTCTGGAAATCCACTTAGGGTAGTCATGGAATCAAGTCATTTGACCATGGAAGAAAGAAAATAAAAGGAAAGAGAAAGACTCCAGAGAATAGAAGTTGATTGACCCGCTGTGGCAGATTAAAGATGGACACAAATTCTTCGACAATTCTCTCATTGCTTTTACCAATAAAGTATGGTGGAAGTGATGCTATGTCAGATTGAATTGAGAAATGAGAGTTGAAAGAAAGAGAGAGAAAGAGAGAAATTCTGGGCTTCTCTTTAACTATTTCAGCCCCCCAAAATTAGAGTCTCAAAGTCATCCAAGATGAGGCCTTAGACATCATGGAGGAGAAGAAAGCCATCTACTTTGTACTTGTCCAAAATCCTGACTCACAGAATCTTGAAATAAAGTAATAATGAATTAGGGTTTTTTTCTCAATCACCAAGTTTGGGAGTGGTTCACCATATAGCAACAGGTAACCAGAACACCATAATATCTTCATTTATTTCTTCAGTAACTTACATAGGCTGACTACTATGCAGTATACCCATCTCTGGGCTTAAAATATATTGGAAGAAATTTCTCTCAAACTGGGTTGTAGTTCCCATTTTAAGAAGAGCAAAACTTTCAAAAGCCACAGAAGTTGATTGTTTGCAATTCATCATGGAAAAAGGTAAATAAAGAGAGATTTGGAGTGTAGAGGTGGGAAAGTGAGAAGACCAAGTCAAGAGGTTACTTTAGCGATGTGCAGAGATTCTTTCCCCAGAGGGACAAACAAGGAGGGGTGCCAGTGACAATGAAGAGCTATGGCAAAGGTGGCTTTTGGTCCAGGGCACACAAAGGAACACTGAGTAGAGGATTATAGTAAAGGTAGAAAGAATAATGTCCACAACCAGAAGAGTTAAAGCTAACAGTCAAACAGCAATGGAATGAAGAGTTACCTGCAGAGACTAACCCTAAAAATAAGTGCTGTGATCTTTCTTGATCTGATCAAAATCTTTTTTCAAGGGAAAATACAAATGCAGGCCATCCCAGATGTGTTTGGGAATTTAAATTATTTTCAAAATTTAGAAAGCAATGTAATACATTTAGTGTTTATTTGTTAACAACCCCATTCTAAGGCCACACTCTGTTATCAAACACATTAATATTTTTGTATTTTGTAACAAAATGTACAAACAGGTAAAGATATAAATAGCATTATGTCAGTCCAAATTAAGTTTTGCCACCTAAGAGAGCATTTTAGGTTTGATGCTGGCTCCAAATGAGTCATGAAAAGTTTTTAGTTTTCAGAGCTTTTGAATTTTTAAATGTGGACCAAAGATTATTCACCTGTAATAGACTGGCTGTGGCTAAATGTATATGATGACTATAAGAAAATATACTTTCACATGGAAAAAAGCTACTGTACTAAGATCTAAGTTAACAAAAAATGTTTGAGCATTTTGAAGATAAACTGAAGATTATCGTTAGTGACTGATGATTATTATCCTGAAACAAAATCTAAAATTGCTTCTAACAAAAAATATAGGGGCACCTGGGTGGCACAGTGGTTAAGCGCCTGCCTTCGGCTCAGGGCATGATCCCGGTGTTGTGGGATCAAGCCCCACATCAGGCTCTTCAGGTATGAGCCTGCTTCTTCCTCTCCCGCTCCCCCTGCTTGTGTTCCCTCTCTCGCTGGCTGTCTCTATCTCTGTCAAATAAATAAATAAATAAATAAATAAATAAATAAATAATTAAAATTATATATAATAATTATTTCCAACCCCCAGCCAACTTTGAAGTGTTACTAAACACAACAAAAAATTTAAGGCAACAATATAGCTTAGATCACCCTCTAAGAGTTTACTATAATAGAATTTGGATTCTAATACTTTTGGACTAAATAAAATAAAAGATAAGAAAGAGACTTAAGATGCAGTAAACTTCCAACTTCTGTAATATATTTTTATTTATTTATTTTTAATGCAGGGCTAGGACTCACGACTCTGAGATCAAGACCTGAGCTGAGATCAAGAGTCAGATGCCTAACTGACTAAGCCACATCCAGGTGCCCCCAACTTATGTAATATAGTAAGAAAATCTTGTATTTGTTTATCAATTTAGACTTTTAAAGTGTTTCAGTATGATAATATGGAATAATAACTCTCATTCAATTCAAAATTTGTGATACCCCACAAAAGCATTAAGTACTATGCTATAGTTTTTAGCCCCATGATAGAACTGTGGATAATATACAATAAATATATGTCCTGATCCCTTGTTCTTAGCACATTGAAATAGTTAGACAATGTGATGGGGGCATAGTGTAGATAAATGTTAAACGAACAAAGTCAAGAGCCCACATATTGGGCCGTTGGACAGAAAGAGTGTCATCTCCCCTTTTCAGAGAAAGTAAACATGTACAAAGCTATTATCAAAATCAGTTTCCTTTTCCTGCAGCCAGGCCTCTGTCCACTCCCCTATCCTGCCTCTGGGGAAGTCTTTGAAAGGCAAGTTGGGAGGTGAGTCAAAGACTGATTCGAAAGATTATTGCCTCAGGCAAAGAAAAACAATGAGAAAAAAAGATTCTGTGGATGAGGGTTCCAATTAGAATAACTTTTCTGACCAGAACAGCGCTGGAATGATAGGGAGAAGGCACAACTCCCATGATTATGTTTTAATCGTGTAAAAAAGAAATTTTTTTAAGTCACGCTCCACTTGCAATGTTTAAGGTTGAAAAATAAATTCTGATATGACAAGCTCATATTTCATTTATTCTGTCTATAAATGAAACACCATCTAAAAACTGCCAGAGCAAGGCCAGAGCCTTCTCCTCTGAAGTCCTTAGCAGAAAACTTCTCTTGTGACAAATTTTTAGATCATAAGTCTTCATTTATGACTTCTAAAGTTTATTTTGTAGAGAGCCCTCAATGATAAATTACCACACTCCAAGGTCAGCTTTGTTTCCACTTTAAAACGCTTACCAAAGACTATAACAAAATCTTTGAGAACACAGAATTCCGCAACTGTTTTAGAAGTTGCTATCTGGAATAAAGCTAAATAATGAAGAAGAGGCACGTTTGTTTATAAATGATCGAATCAGTTAAAAGATGATCTCTTATCATGTCTACTTGTTCTTGAAACACAAATATTTGAAAAATAAAATTTTAAAAGACATTTTACTACTTTAAATGTTTTACCAATAACTCTTGTTTGGCCAGTTTCTTTTACTCGTTATCTATAGAAGTAGAGGATTACTTTGTGTGTTCTTTTTTATATATATTATCTTTTGAATTTTTCTCTTCACACGTCATTCATTCTTCACTCAGTCTCGTTAAGTGACTTCCTTCCTTCACTTGCAAACATGTGACTGTTTTGGAATATGTGTTCATTTAGATGGTCCTTATTTGGATTGGCTAATGTTTCAGACACAACCATTCTCTTCATTGCAAGTTCCTAGAGATGAAGCACCAATGTCTTTTCTGATGATTCATATGTGCTTAAAAATACAAACATCTGTAGCAAGGTTTTTAATTTACTATGCGTTTACTTCCATGTTTTAATTACTAGAAGTTTACAAATATGTTTTAATATTAGGCAATTTACTTCTCATTACTCTTCTTTATTTATATTTTTTCTTGCAATATTGGCTCATGTGTTTTCCAGAAGCATCATGGAAGTACTTCAAGATTGTTTACAAATTCTGTTAAGATTTTTATTTGAACTGAATTTAGCATATAAATTAATTTGGGGGAATTGATAAATTGATATTGAATCTTACCAAAGAGCCCAGTAGAAAATAAATGCCCATTCATTTACATCTCTTTCTTTGGTAATATTTTCTAATTTGCTTTTGTTTTTTCTTTCTTTCTTTCCTTTATTTCTTCTTTCTTTCTTTTCTTTCTTTCTTTCTTTCTTTCTTTCTTTCTTTCTTTCTTTTAAAATTTTACTTATTTGAGAGAGAGGGAGTGAAAGAGGATGAGAAGGGGGTAGGGTCAGAGCGAGAAGCAGATTCCCCACTGAGCGGGGAGACTGATGTGGGGCTCAATCCCAGGACTCCAGGATCATGACCTGAGCCAAAGGCAGATGCTTAATAGACTGAGCCAACCAGGCTCCCTGCTTTTGTTTTCATAAGAATTCTGTGCTTTTTGTTTTTTGTTAATGGCTAACATTTCTTGGGGCACTGATATGATAATCTTATTACCTCCAAGTACATTTTTGTCTTTCCCAATATTTATACCCTTCATTTTCTCTTTCTCGATCACGTCCTCCACCCTTCTTTTCCTCTTCCACGTCTTCTCTTCTTCCTTCCCTCTCTTCTTTCTTTCTTCCTTCCTTCTTTTTTTTTGTTTTGTTTCATAGCATTAGCTTAAATTCCTAGAAAAAAAAAGAGATGGTGATGCAGACCATGTCATTCCTGAATTTAACTTTAATATAACTGTTCCATTAAATATAAGACCAGCAGTTGGTTGGAAATAAAAATTCTTGATCATGTCGTTAATTTATCTTTACAGTTGAGTAAAATCTTTTTTCAATGTTGCTCTGGATAGTGAAACTTTTTCTTTTTTGATTTACTAATACAAAGATAGTAGTTTTTCCTCCCACTAATCTACTTTTTCCTTCATCAATCACTTTGAAGGATATTTTCAAATCTGTTGAACACTTTATTCTTCTTAGGACTTTTGAACTGATATCTATCAATAAATTTATTAGTTGTTTTTTCCTAATTTCTTTAGATGGTCTCTTAGATGGTTGTGGTCTCTTTCTACCTTTTTAAGCATTATGGGTAACTCTAATTCATATTGGTTAGTAATAGAAACATTTAAGCACTGCTTCAAGTTTGACTTTGTACGTATGAATTTTCATACATAATGTATTTTAATTTTATTCTAAATCAGTGTTTCTCAAAATTTTAAAGCAATATCTCTTTAACAAATATAAAAATCTTATGCTTACAAATTTTATTTGAATTCCAAAATGAATGAAAAATAAGCTCTTCCTCTACTGTGAATTTCTATTTTACATACTTTTTAATTTAACTATTAGAGCAATTTTTTTTGTTTCCAAGTTGCCTATGGTTAAACTTTAAAACATTAATGTTTATAGTTATTGCAGTGTGGTCAGAATATGTGAACTATATTGAGTATTTTATGGCTTACTATAAATTAAGTAATGTGACTGTTTCGTGGATTCTTAAAAGTGGGTGTTCTCAAGTACAGGACAGAAAAATGACATATTCGCAATTTCTCAGGTCAAACTTTCTAATTATATAATTGACATCTGTACCTTATTCATATTTTGCCTTAATTTGTCAAAGATTGATAGAGTGCTGTGGTCTCCTATTTCTACTGCATTTTTACAATGAATCTTTCTATCCTTAAAACTTTTTCTGTACATATTTTTACACATTCTATACTTAAAATTCCATAACTAACATCTTCAGTGTAGGTTTATATTTTTCATTGTTTTCTTTTTTGCCATGAATTCTACAAAAGCTGCTTTTTAAAAAGTTTATATTGTTTGATATATTTTTCTGCCTTTTAAAAAACCACTAAGCTCTCCGTTTCTATAACAGGGAGTTATCTACTGTTGCATATGTATTAATTAAAACCATCTTGGTCCAGGGGTGCCTGGGTGGCTTAGTTAAGTGTCTGCCTTCGACTCAGGTCATGATCCCAGGGTCCTGGGATTGAGGCCTACATTGGGCTCTCTGCTTAGTGGGGAGCCTCTTTCTCCCTCTCCCTCTCCTTCTCCCTCTGCCTGCCACTCTGCCTGCTTGTACTCTCTCTTTCTGTCAAATAAATGAATAAAATCTTAAAAAAAAAAAAAAATCTTGGTCCAAAGGCCAAAATATGTAAATTGTATATTTACCGAGGTAGTGCTAGGAAAAAATATATAATTGCATTTATTTTCATTTTTTATTACATATGAAAATCTTTTTTCTTTATTAGGAGAGTTTAAACTGTTATACATTTTTAGTTATAAATTATTTTCATATCTCTCTGGTCAGCTTGAATTTTATAAACTTCTCTCTTTTTTTAGTTCCTTATCCATATATTGCTCCTTCTTAGTATAATCTATTACTTTTTGACCTAGATAATTTTATTAAAATGCAATCTTTACATTACATAGCTTCTTTTACAGTATTCATTTTTGATACTAGTTTTATAATGAAATTTTGAGCCATTCATACTTTGTTCTATTTTTGCCTAGTTTCATTACTTGTCATAGCATATAAATTCTTACAAGTTCCCTAATTTTGAGCTATTAATTTGGCTTCATTTCTCAGTTGAGTTAAGTACATTTTTGGGTAACCTTTTTTTCCTGAAAAATATGTGAAATTTCTCTTTCAAATTTATTGATTATCTCAGAATGTCTCTCTGCTTGCCTGAACTTGAGCTTAACCTCTCTGAATCAGAGGGCATACATTTCAAAGTGTTAAAAAATGCCTCCTTACTCTTGGGAGTACAGACTTCGTGACATCTAGACATGCCACAATGAAAAGCCAGAGTTGCCTTTCTCCTAATTGCCTCGTTTGGAGGCCTAGATTCACATTCATGGTAGATCATGGTATCTCCCCTGCCAGGTAAGTACAGGAGGCCTAGATTCAATTACTATCCTACCTGAGGTTTCAACAACCCTTAACACAGTGACCCTTTAAGCCCCTAGAAAAATCTCCTCCATGACCTTAGTGAGAGCAGTTTTTTGGCAAAGCACTAGAAGGGAAACCAAGATTGTAAGAGGACTAGGAGAAAATAAATGATGAGGAAATGAACTCAACCAATATAGACTACTCTATCAAAGAGGCTGGTTGGTGAACAAAATGAGAGAACAGCAGGAGTCCTAGAGGAGGAGGCTGGTTAAAGAAAGATATTTCCAGAATGAGGGAGAACTTTGCAAGCCTGAAAGAAGAGAAAAAGGAGGTTGAAGAGCAAAATAGGTTGAAAATGCCCAAGAATGGGGACTAAGGTGTTGAGGCAATATCCCAGAGAGCACCAAAGAAATTAGGGTCAGTATACAATTCCCAAATCTATGCTTTGAGATTCTGAGGATGTATGTTTTTCACAAAAGTCTGTCTTTTTGTAAATCTCCAGAGTCCACTGGTAAAACTCACCCCTCAGAAGTTCTAAATTTGAAATAGGGTCTACTTTTTAAAAATCAATAATTCACATGTAATGTTATGTTTTCAGGTGTACAACATACTGACTTGACAATTCCATACATCATTCAATGCTGACTATGATAGTCACCATATGTCACTGTACATTATTACAGTATTATTGACCATGTTCCCTATGCTGTACTTTTCATTTCCTTTTCATGTTTCATCTCACTTATTTATTTTATAACTGGAAGTTTGTACCTCTCAGTCCCCTTTGTCTATTTTGCCCAGCACCCCTCCTGCCCCACCTCCCCTCTGGCCACCTTTTTTAGTCAGACTTTTACAAAGGTTTTTTTTTTTTTTTTTTTTTTAAGATTTTATTTATTTATTTGACAGAGAGAGAGGCAGCAAGAGAGGGAACACAAGCAGGGGGAGTGGGAGAGGGAGAAGCAGGCTTCCCGCTGAGCAGGGAGCCCGAAGTGGGGCTCGATCCCAGAACGCTGGCATCATGACCTGAGCCGAAGGCAGACGCTTACCGACTGAGCCACCCAGGTGCCCCTACAAAGGGATTTTTTAAAAGCCTAAAATTTTATGATAAGAGTAAATAATGCCATGTTAATTTTGTTCTCCTGCTGATTTCTGGTGTAGTTTGACAACTTTATTCTTACCTCTGATTTTTATCCAGGAGCACGAGAAACCTGTCTCTAGAGATGATCCTGACATAGTCTCTACCATATAGTTTGGCCTCTGAGCTGTAAAGATAATTAAAGAGAATTACCATATGCTGACAAAGACTATAATTATTGTTTTTATTCATAACTGTACATTTTCTGTAAAAAAAAAAAAAGTTCAGTGAGCAGTGGTGCAATTGGTAATCAATAGAATACTTTTCTTTTAAGATGTCCCTTTTATCTCAGACCCCGTTATTAAAGCATTTTTTGGTCTGTGTATTTTAGTTGGTTTAAAATCACTTTCCTTAACTCCGAGTGTATATACATGTGTTAATGTAAACAGATACAACTCTTCTCCTTTAATGACAGTAAGAGTGTAATGAAAAAGCATTTATTAGTAGTGTATAGGCATAGCACCTGTGGTTTATACTTGTCAACACTGAAAATGTAAATGCATAGACTGATGAGCCAGATATTAATCAAAATTAAAATTAGCATCAGTCTTACCTGCATTACTCCCCAAATGTCATACTAGATGGCTTATTCCATACTGCCACATTTCCCAAATTTGTATATGCTAATATTTGCAGTTATGCATGTTTTAATAGCTGATATAATAGCTGTTAAAATAATTTAACAATTATTTTAAATAAATTATTATTATTATTTTAAAGATTTTTTATTTATTTATTTGACAGAGAGAGAGACAGGCAGCGAGAGAGGCAACACAAGCAGGGGGAGTAGGAGAAGAAGAAGTAGGCTCCCAGCAGAGGAGCCTGATGTGGGGCTCGATCCCAGAATGCTGGGATCACGCCCTGAGCTGAAGGCAGATGCTTAACAACTGAGCCACCCAGGTGCTCCTAAATAAATTATTTTAAATATTAAGTCTAGTGTATTTGAAAAAGAAGATAAACTTGAAGCCATATGATTTTAGAAGGAATCATACTTGAGTACTTTCAGAAACATTAATAATCTTGGGTTTTCAATTTAAATAGACATAAAGTCCTTAGAAGCAAATCTTACTAAATCAGGTGTATTTTGATGGGCACCTGGGTGGCTCAGTCGGTTAAGCATCTGCCTTTGACTCAGGTCCTGAGATTGAGCCCCACATTGGGCTCCCCAGTCAGCTGGGAGCCTTCTTCTCCCTTCCCCCCTGCTTGTGCTCACTCTCTCTCAAGCAAATAAATAAAATCTTTAAAAAAAAACATCAGGTGTACTTTTCCATTGGTATTTTGCACCAAGCAGCAACCAAGGCATTCTCTCTAGAAATGGGCTAAATTTTAAAAAAACATAGAAATAAATGTGACTTAAGGAATTCATTTAATATATTTACTTTAAACAAGGATTGGTAGGTAAAGAAATTCATTAAAATATATACAAAATTAGGGGCACCTGGGTGGCTCAGTTGGTTAAGCATCTAATTCTTGGTTTCGGCTAGGATCACGATCTCAGGGTTGGGAGACAGAGTCCCGCATCAGGCTCCACACTCAGTGTGGAGTCTGTTTGAGATTCTCTTTCTCCCTCTCCCTCTGCCCTTCCTCTGCTCTAAAAAACTTATACCAAGTTAAGTTTATATTGCTCGAGTGAACACAGCTAATAACTTACATTTCTCTAGTTATTTGACTGGGACATAGGGAGATAAAGAATCATCTAGCTATAATACTTTGTCAATAAATTCACAGACTAAAATTAAATTCCCTACTTAATCTTTAGTTTTTTAGCCCCTAAATATCCCAAAAAGATATTTTGCAAACCAGATAAGATAGGCACAGACTATAATGGAAATGAGTTAAAATAATCACAAGTTTGTTATAAAAAATTTAGACTACAAATCATAGGTTTTACTCCATCAGAAAAATAAAGCAAGGCAAAGACAATGAACAAAACAAAAGCATGAATAGGGTGCAGTTTTCCGACAACTAGAACAGATTAAACAAAACATGTTTATTTTTATAAGCATTTTCACAGCTCAAACAACCTAAATTTAAAGGGATCACAGGCCCTTCTTACAAAGTAAAAATGCAGGCTCTAAGTGATGACTAACTTGTGGAAACCTAAATAAGGAAATTGAAACTTAAAAAGTTATGGCACCAATAAGTTATGTCTCAGGAGAATGGCCTGAAATTCTGCTGCTGAATTAAAAAAAATATACATGTATATATTTACCAGTATATATATATATATATATACTAACAAATTTTCCTTTTTTTGTTAATTTATAAGACTTTGTATTTTAACAAAAGGATCAAAGGTAACATTATACAATGCTAACACCACAATATATTTTGAACTCAACAGACTAAAGTGAGCGTGATTGCATGACATCCCCAACCCCGCCTTCTGTCAAACTCCAGTTTTCTAATTTCTTGGTAAACAAATGAATCGTGCACATCTATGAGTATGTTTCACAGATAGCTCATGTGAAAAAGAACTGAATTCTGAAGGGGCAGAGATGCTGGCAGGTGTCACAGCAGACTCTGACATCAACACACAGTTCATACTAAGAGAAGGAACGAAGATACTGCGATGTGTAGTGACAATGTGAAAATGGATACTCACATCGCCAATGAAGACCGGTGCTTCCTTTTCGTTATTAATTTTTGCTGTTGACTACGAATCAGTATTCTGCAACTTGCTGAATTTTTCAGATATTTACAGCAACAAGTCAAATAAATTTTAAAAATGACAACTCAACAGAGAGTTGTGTTCTCCTCTAAAATGACTTCTTCTGAAAAGATCTGAATTCTCATCTTCTTGGTAAAGTGTGAAATGAGTAGAAAAGCAATCCCATATAGCCATAATCTGTACACTGTCTCACTTTAAGGAAATGACAGGGAAAGAGATAAGATTCTGGTACACATGTAAAGTGGATAATGGCTGTCCTTCAACTCTAGTCTCTCTGATGTTTCAACTTTTCTTATCTGCAGTGGTAGGCCTTTCTCCCAGGGATGAGAACAGGTTTGGGGGTGAATTAAGAGACTGTGGGGTCACGAATGGAATAGCCAGTGTTCAGCCTCAGTGAGAGAAAAGTTCGTATTGTTGAGTACAGGCAAGATCTCCATCCCTGCCCCCTCAGTACTTTCTCATAGGCTCATTTAGCAAGCATTAAGAGTGGCTGGGAATAAAAACTGACTGATATCTATGGGTAATGTCATCTTACTCACTGACCTATTAAAAGTTTACTTACTAATTTATTAAGGCTCATCCAGATGTCTCTCCCCCTTCTTCCTTGTTACCATTCTCCTGATGTTGTTCTTTTCAAGTCCCTGCCCAACTAGTAAACTTGCTAGCTACTCTTAGAAATCAGCATAAACCTGCATCTCAGGGCATCTCTCCTTCCCTGCCAAGGAGACAACTAGATGTTCTTTTCTTTTAGGGGATTTTCCTTAGGTACTGTCTTTCAGGGCCACCTCTGGGTGGAGCGGTGGTGCAGTGGCTCTCTACTTTCTGGCATGCGTTAGCATACAGTGCCAAGCCAGGGATGCAAGTTAAGACAGAAGTGGCAAAGTAGTTGAAGCAGACAGCATGGGATTCTGAGCTACCTACTCATTCATTCTGCAGAATCTTCCAGATCTGCTAAATCTCAATCTCACACAGACCATTTTCATTTAACAATGAAATACTACTGCACGTGTGCAATTTTATGATTCAGTAGATCATAACATGGGCAGTTGAGATTGCAGAGTCACTCAGTCACTCATGGTCAGGTCTTCAATCTCCACTAAAGCAGGCTGGAGGTTGGCTTTCAAATGGAAAGTGGTTAATGGCAGAAGAAGACATGAACTTACTCCAAAGCCCTAGGGCTTTCCTATCGGGGTTTATCAGATCCTCTCTGTCTGCCAAAAACTCTTTGAATGGAAATAGATCTGCTGGGTCCTCAGGCTTAGGTGGCAAGGTAGTTTATACTGCCCCTGCCTCTGCTGCAGAATATTTTATGTTTTTAACATCACTCAAAACTTCCTTATGGATTACTCAGGAAATCAATTGGAACCACATGCACGAAGTAGTACATGTGGCCCCTGCTATCCAGAGGGGCATGAAATTGCGCCTCGTTGTGGTGGACAGTATCACGGGCCTCTCATTTTAGAAAGGTCATCACACCAAGCTCCAGACAACACAGAGGCTTAGAAACTTCACTTTCGTGAGGACATGGCACTTTTGTGGGGTTTACCTCCTCTCCTTTGGCATATATGTATTTTAGTAAAGCATCTAGGGTACTTGATACTTCCCACTCCCCAGATTGAATGGGCCTAAAAGACCTGACAGGCTGCATATGTAATTGGCACCACAGCTTGCAAACTCTTAGAGTCAGGCCGGGGGCTTGATCCTTAGCCACATCTGTTCTGCAGCTAAAAAGGATAAAACACTCCATTTTATTAGCCATAAAGGCTTTGTGATTTTCCTTTATGCAATGACTTTGGCATTCAAGGCCTTCAATTTGTCCTCTTCTCTTTACACACTATAGAAAATAGTCAGAAATAATCAGTACAAGCCACAATTATAGTCACCATTGTGCCCAAAGTGATCAAGTGTCACAGTCACTTGGTTTTCCAATATTCCGCCCTCCATCTACTCTCTATTCTATGCCACCATAGGTGATAATTTGAGTAATAGTGATGCCACTATATGCCATGATTTCTTGTCATATTTCCCTACGGCAAGGAGGTTATCTGAATTCTTCATAAATGTGTTAGCAACTCAATCACAAAATTCCATTTTAAAGGTTTATTTCCTGGGGTCACTAATGCCATTTACTTTTTTTAGGATCCTAGAAGGATACAGATGTCATTCTCAAAAGAAGAAATTAAAGCAAAATTAATAAAGAAACTATTTAAAATTTGTGGGCAAGGTTAAGGGACGCCAACAAGAGATGGCAATGCTCCACTGGGCTAGCAATAGCAGAAGCTATAGATATAGTTCTATAGTTTTTGATATAATTTGCTTGTCTTTGGAAAGTATATGAATAAAATGCATTCTTACTTTGAATGTTGAGGGATGAGATTATATTCCTGGCCTGTAATAGAATAACTTATTTGCATTTTAGTGATATACCATAGAATGGACATAATTCTACCACCAGTAGAAATGCAGTAATGCAAAATGGCAACATTAGCCTGAGATTACAGCAACATGATTATATATTAGTATTATTCAAAATGTGTGTGTGTGTGTGTGTGTGTGTTTATATGTGGTCCCTTGAAGATCTACCTTTACATTGTGCTTTACTGCTTCCAGATCTGTTAAATCTCACTTCTAAGGCACTTAGAAATATTTGTGCGAAATGTATGCTAGAAAGCCATTTAGAGGGCTGAATGGCGGCCCTCACAAAGATATGCCTACATCCCAGAACCTGTGAAGGTAATCTTGTTTGGAAAAGAGATTTTAAAAAAAAAAGTATTTATTTATTTCAAGTAGAAAGAGAGAGAGCACGGGGGCGGAGGGGCAGAGAGAGAGGGAGAGAGAGAGAATCTCAAGCAAACTCCCTGCTGAGTGTGGAGCCCATCTCAGGGCTTGATCTCATGATCCTGAGATCATGACCAGAGCAGAAATCAAGATGCAGATGCTTAACTGACTGAGCCACCCAGGCGCCCCTGGAAAAGATGTTTTAGTAAGTGCAAATCAGCTAAGAATCTTGAGATTATCCAGTTGGGCTCTAAATCCAGTGAAAAGCATCTTTATTGTGTTACTGGAGAAAAGACACAGAAAAGAGGAGAAAGCCAAGTGAAGATGGAGGCCAAGAAGTATCTAGAGCCACCAGATGTTGGAAGAGGTGAGAAAGGATTCTCCCCTAGACTCTTTCAAGGGTATGGCCCTGCCAACACCTTGACTCCAGAAATGTGAAAGAATAAATTTTGTTCTTTTAAGCCACGGAGTTTGTGGTGATTTGTTATGGCAGCCCAAGAAAAGAATACAGTTACCCATAAACATTTTACTTCAGCACATTTTCCTGATGAAAATGACACTAGGTACTCAGGGGGTAAAAAATGATTACGGCATAATTCCTTTAAGAACTCACTTTCTAGAGGGCAGACAGATACATATACAATTAGCTCAGTGATAAAATTGAGTGAACAGTAGGAGAGGAACACAGAGGAAAAAGCTATGAAAATGGAGAGACTATTCATGAAATGTCTATTAATCTAGTAATCTGATGAGGTTGGAGAGTAAGACTGCATGATGGAAAGAGACAAGACATGAGTCTATAAAAGATCATAGGGATAGACTTTTAATGATTTTGAATACTATTTTAAAGAGTTTAGGACTTTGTCCTGTATTTTGGGATGGCTGACTTTAAGTGCCAACTCTAAGAGATAGATAGTCACTACCTGGAATCTGATGTTTAGGTGGATTACGAAGCATATTTGGCTCCTGTATTCATTCAACAAAAATTTATTGAGACCATATGTGCCAGACCATATGCTAAGGATTTGGAATTTAATGATTGGCGAAGTAGACATAAAATCCCCCTCAATGAGCATATAAACTAAGGGGGAAAAAAGAACCTTGTTTGACTAGTTGTGGACATGTAGGGAGAGGACATGCATCTAGTATATTTTTTAACTGCACTTTGGGAAATAGGGAGATATTGAGGGTTTCAATCTGAGTAGTGGTCTGAATGTAGCTGTGTTTCATGAGAATCACTTAGTGTTGTGAAGGATGAACTGGCCTGAGAAGAGACCCAAGACAAATAAAACTATAAAGGACTATTGTAAAAATCTTGGATTAAATTATGAGGGTCATAATGGAGAAAAAAAAACACAGTGGGAGTGGGGGAAGATGACGAGATTAAAATTATACTCCAGAAGAAAAACTGACTAGGTCTTGCAATTAATTGGGTACAGGCAGTGAAGATGTTGTGGAAACCTCTGATCATCTTTAGCTTAGATTATTACTGATCTATGGCAACTTTGACTGTAAAAGGCATCATTACTGTACCTATTACTAAAAAAGAAAACAAAACCTCTATTAAACTATGACACAATGCTTTCTTACCCCTTAGAATTTTTATCTTGAACAAACTGGAAGGGCTATTTTGAACTTTAGATAGAAAATGTTTAAGTCATATTTCACTCTTCTGAAAAGGAAAACATAAAATAAATTGGCTAAAACATTCCTGAAACACTTTCACATTCACAATCTAATTCTTACAAGTCATTTTTAACTCAGAATGACCAAAATCCATTCTGTCCATCCAGTACTGTCCTCTGTAGTAATAAGAGGTTCTCCACTACTGTTTCAGAGACTGTCTTTGAAGTTATAAGCTTTGATGCTGGCATTTGTTGATCATACGAGAACATGTCAAAGGAAGGCTTTTACACAATGCCTAGGATTTATATGCTTTCAAGCGATCCTTAAAATTTTTCTTGACGAAAAGGTCAGGGAATTGCCATTGTCCAGCTGTATCAACAAGAATAATTCAGATGTTCATGCATGAATGAGCAATGAAAATTATATTACAACTGTGTCCTGGGCCAACAATAATTAGCAGGTGTCATCAATTATGAGATACATCTTGATTTCAGAGATGTGAAAATGAGGGCAGAATGTGCACTTTAGCAATGACGAAATATGGGAATGACGACATTAAATAAGATAGGCAGCATGCGGGAGGTAAAGATCTAAATTAAATTAAGTCTTATTGTTATTTCACTAGAAAAATGTCATGCTAAACTCTCAGAACATTACAGAGGAATGAGTGATGGTGGGCATTTTGCACATATGCTTCCTTAAACAATGGACTAAAATATTTTAGTAAGATTCCTGGGTAAATTTGTTAGTAATTAAGTGTGTGTATATTTGACCGAAATGTGTACTGAGGCCCAGGGTGCCTGGGTAGCTAAGTTGGTTAAGCGTGTGACTCTTGATTTTGGGTCAGGTCATGATCTCGGGGTCATGGGATTGAGTCGGCTCGCACTGAACATGGAGTCTGCTTGGGATTCTCTCCTCGCCCTCTCCCTCTGCCCCTCCTGCTCTCTCTCTCTCAAAAAAAAGAAAAGAAAAGAAAAGAAAAGAAAAGAGAAGAAAAGAAAAATGTACTGAGGCTCTTTGTATTTCCCTCCTTAGATACTTTCACGGGGATTGTGATGTGTACTCTGTCTGACAGATCATACTTGGGCCAGGCAGCAGAACCCACAGAAACACCCCTGGCTGCTTCTGTAAGCTACTGAATCTAAAGAAAACAGCAAACCTCACAGGTGCATTCACCTAACTACCTTTGACACCTTTAGGTGGTTTTTGTTTTTTAAAAACCATTAAGCTCATTAGAGTCTATACTAAAAGATACTCTAAAAATAAAAATAAAGAAGAATTGCACCTGAAGAATTACAGGTGACAGTTTAACCAGGGTTAGAGGAAAGCAAGCAGTGAGGTAGAAATTTAAACTGTTCTTATTTTCTATTACTTTTTAGTTAGGTTAGTTGTTTGACAACTGTTTTATTTTGAACTCATGTATTTCAAGTATAGTTTGTGGGGTTTTTTGTTTTGTTTTTATAGCAGTGAATGAGAAAGTAGCTATTTTTAACTCCAAGCTGACACCTTGGAAACATAGTGAAACAGGATGTCTTTCAGAAAAGAAAATGAATTAAATGAAAACGAACTTCTACGGTTAGTGCACACTTTGCAGTTAGGCAAAATTAAGACTGCCAACACCACGACCTCCTTGCTGTTTTGGCAAAATGTTTACCCTCCTTGGGCTTCACTGGCAAATGGATATGCCAATGTTTTACTTGTAATGATTAAATATGATAAATAACAAAAGATTCTTAGCACATAGTAGATAATCAGTAAGTAGCAGCTGCTGTTATTACCATTGTTACCATAGTTGGGCATCACACAGTTTCAGCAGTTAGAGGGTTTCTTTAGTTTACACCTGGAAGCTTCATCTTTGGGGTCTGGAAGGGCAAGAACAAGCCAGGTTAGACAAAGTCTGTGCACTTTGTTATTATACCGAAGCACACAAAACAGCCAATTTTGTATGTCGAAAACGGTGCAACCCCCAACAATTTCATAAGGTCACCTAGTATCTTGAGACCTGTTTAGTGTGTCAGTTTGTTACGTGCCATTTTGCTTTTTTCATTATTGCTCTTCAAAACTGACATGAAAAATCTGTCATTGCTGGGATGAGAAGTCAATCTGGAGAGTAACGATCTTTTCAGTGTCTTATCCTTCCAGGGGTGTTTTATATTTTGACTATTAACTCGAGTAGTTGCTACAGCAAATTAGAAAAATTTAGAAAACAAATTTAGGAAAAAGCATGTGAAATAACAGTTGATAAAATTTGTAACACATTTTGGTCTTTGTTTACATCACTAGATCAGGCCTTGTGGGTATTTGTGGTATGACTGAAAAACAGTGGAAAGGAGCCGCCCCAACCATGTCTGCAATCCCGCCCTTTCCTGTGTGCTGAATACATCTCCGTTTATTAAACGGCTTAGAAGCTGAGACCATCTGAAGGGAGAGAGGTGCTAAGTATGGGAGACACTGAAGGTTACCCCAAGACAAAATGTGACACCTGACAACCCTCTCATCATTGCACTGCACATTCTCCCACATTGTCCTCTGATATCTGAACCCAAAAAAGCCAGAAGTGAACGTGCGCGGCAGGTACTGTTATGGTATGTTTATCACTCCTAGCAACTGTTAGGCTTCCTAATCGTACTTACTGAAATTACACTGATACGTCTCAGAGTTCCTTGTCACTTGCAGATAAAAGCTAATTTGACCTTAGGTGCCATCAGATTTGTCCTCCCAACAAGAACTCCTTTCCCTGAGAAGAGTTTTTTGTGTTTTAATGAGGACAAGGAGTAAAGTGCAAGTGATTGAAAAGGGTGCTTTTCCTACAGAATTTCATTTCCATTTGACCCCAGAAGTTCAGGAAATGAAAACAAATCAATTGTTGACTTCAACTTTTTCCAACCAAGTTGCACTTCAGATGTCTTAACCCCAGTTTAGGTAAGTTAAACAAAGACAAAATATAGGGAGGTTTTGCACTGAGGGATTCTCCCTTTTCAGGAATTCAATCATTAATAAATAATCACTTTTAATTCCATGTTTGCCCAGGCTAGACCACAACTGATTCTCATTAGGGGAGTATTTGATGGTAACAAATGACCTCATACGTATTTTTAAAGAAAAAAATATATATAAGGGTGTGTGTGTGTGTGTGTTGGGAAATGACTGACCATGCAAGAAAAATATTTTAATTTTTAAAAATGAGTGTGTTTCATGAAAGGGTGGAAAAAGTAATGGAAAGTAAACAGAAATGTGAATACATTTGTAAAATTAAAGTTCAGAATACAGTCAGAGAGACATTTTGATGACAGATGTACTTATTTTTTTAATAACATGTTTACTTCTGGAAATAAAAGTGACTCTTTTTTTCTCTTTCAATAAAACCTGTTTATCTTGTTCTACAGCAGCCAATGGCTCAGTAAGAAATATTTTCTCCAGAATGTTTTGTTCTGGAAAATAGGGTCATTTAAACACTTGATAACCCCGCTAAAGACTTAAAACATTCGTAGCCTATACAGGTGAAAGCACTTTTAACCTTCTGATATTTACTACCATTTCAGCTGCGAAGAGAATGCCCGCTTAATTTTTTTTAAAGAAATGTGTGTTACTTAACCACTGGGTTAGAATGAATATGGATATTTTCCCTGTATTCTGTAAACCCTGACCCCCACGACTGTGTACAAACAATCAACTGCTTCTCAGAAGTTGTTCATCAGTATACTAGACCTCTACATCACACTGTAAGGAAAGAAAGGAGTAGGTGGCCAAATGAGTTCGAGGACATTGTGCATTATATTCTCTTTCTCAGGATTTCACCAGCCTCCGTTGAGGAAACTCCTTACGTGAGGCTGCCCAGGGTCCTGTGCCTTCAGACGCACTCTCAGAAAGCCATTCAAAGTCCCCCCACCTCTTTGATCCCAGGGAACTTTTTCTGGTCTCTGAGCATTTTTTTCTCTAATGTTTCTGTCCTAGCTATTTATTCTACTCCTTAAAACCTCTCATATTCCTTCCCTGGGGCTATAAGGATGATCTTTTATCTGTCCTAATGGGGGTAGTAAAAAGGAGGAAATACTAGGATTGCAAACAAGTAAATACCAGAAAAAAATATCATCCCAACACATTCTTCTAGAAATCTTTCTAGAAATCCTTATCTTTTCTGCAAAGAAATTTTACTTTTAATCCAGATATCACTTCTACCACCATCTCAAGAGGGTGGGACTTGTGTCTTTGTCACAAATAGGGTTTTGAGAACTATAACTCCTACTCCAAGAGCACTGGCTGGCCATGTGGTGAACTTTCCCTTGGTGCCAAGTAGGGGAGCCTCATTATAGAACACATATCTCATCTCCTTTGTTTGTGGGTCACTACGTGTTTTCTCAGGAGGGTCTCGGTCCTGTTCTCCAGGAAGCTCATCTAGAGGTTCGAATGAAATTTTCCTTGTCTGGGATAAGCCTCTAATAGGTCTTGCATAATTGGCAGGGGAGTAAAATGGGGGATTGGAGGAGAGGACCAATGTGCAGTTCTTCAACCTGACCCCACCTGAGATCATGACGTGAGACGGAGGCAGATGCTTAACTGACCGAGCCACCCAGACGCCCCATATCTCACTGAGATTTTATTTTATTTTATTTTTTTTAAAGATTTTATTTATTTATTCGACAGAGAGAGAGACAGCCAGTGAGAGAGGGAACACAAGCAGGGGGAGTGGGAGAGGGAGAAGCAGGCTCACAGCGGAGGAGCCTGATGTGGGGCTCGATCCCAGAACGCCAGGATCACGCCCTGAGCCGAAGGCAGACACTTAACTGCTGTGCCACCCAGGTGCCCCCCCCCCTGATATTTTAATGTGTATTTTCCTGAAGACTAAGATTTAAAGAACTTCTTAGATATTTACATGAGTGCCTTTTTTGGGGTCTCATGTCAGATATCTTGCCCATTTTTTATTGTATTGTATTTGCTTATTGATTTATAGGAGTTCCCTGTATACTCTGGATACAAGGTCTTTACCAGTTAAAGGTGTTGCAAATATTTTCTCCCTTGTGACCTGTGTCATATCCCTCTGTTAATGGTTTTGTTTGTAGAAGAGGAGTGTCTATAGTTTTCTCTTTCTTTGTATTGTCTTTCTCTAGATTGATATCATGGTAATGGTTTTCATTAAGTTGGGAATTGTTCTCTCCCTTTCTAATTGCTGGAAGATTTCATGTAGAATTGGTGTTAATTCATTAAGCATTTGGCAGAATTCTCCAGTGAAACTATATGGGCCTGGAGATTTCTTTTTTGGTAGTTTTCAAATTAGTAATTTAATCTTCTTAATAGTTATAGGTCTGTTCAAATTATCTATTTCATATTAGGTGAGTTGTGGTAGTTTATGTTTTTCAATGCAGTGCTCCATTTTATCTTAGTTGTCAAATTTATGTGTGCAGAGCTATACATAGTAAGCCTTTATTATCCTTTCGGTGTCTGCAGAATATGTAGTGATATTCTGTTTCATTCCACACATTGTTAATTTATGTCTTCTCTCTTTCCTTTGTCACTCTTGCTAGAGATTTGTCACTTTCACTGATCTTTTCAAAGAACCAGGTCTTTGTTCCATTGACTTATTCTGTGTTTCCGTTTTAAATGCTATTGATTTCTGTTCTTTAATGTTTCCTTCTTTCTGATTATTTTGGGTTTATTTTACTCTACTTTTTCTAGGTTCTTGAGGTGGGAGCTCTAAAATGCTTTCAACTTAGCTGTACATTTGAAAAATTTTCATAATAAAATGTTGAGAGGGAAAAGACTTAACTCAGGCACGGGCCGTTTGACAGCTTTCCTGACCTTCATGCTCACCTTCACTCTAGTATAATGTTATTATTTCCCCATCCTTTGAGTTTCTGTAATGCCTTATACGTATTTTCATATTGTATTTTAGTTATCTGTTTGCATTTGTCTCCTCTATTAAACTTTTAGCTTTTTGAGGATGGAGATTATGCAATTTATCTTGGTATCTTAAATACTGGTCTAGGTACTTCTTCATCCTGATAAAGATTATCTACAAATACCCTCCAGAAAAATATTATACTTAATAGAGAAAGGATGAAAAACTGAATGCTTTCCCCCTATGATTGGGAACAAGGCAAAAATGTATGCTCTCACTACTCTTACTCAAAACAGTACTGGGAGTTTTAGCCTATGCAATAAGTCAAGAAAAGGAAATAAAATGAATATAGATTGAAAAGGAAGATATAAAATTTTACCTTTTGCAGATGACATGATTGTCTACATAGAAAAATTCTCAAAGAATCTACAAAACATTCCTGGAACTAATAAGTGAGTTTGTCAAGGTTATAGGATTATAAATAATCATATAAAAATCAGTTGTATTTCTATATACTACCTATGAACACATAAATACTGAAATTACAATGCCATTTATAATCATTAATATAGTCATAGTGAGTTAAGTGTCTTCCTTAGGCTCAGGTCATTATACCAGGGTCCTGGGATCCAGGCCCACATTGGGCTCTCTGCTCAGTGGGGAGTCTGCTTCTCCCTCTCCCTCTGCTGCTACCCCTGTTTGTGCTCTCTCACTCTCTCTCTGTCAATAAATAAATAAAATCTTAAAAAAAAAGAAAGTAGACTTTTGTACACTAAGAAATACAGAACACTGATGAAAGAAACCAGAGACTAAATAAATCTAAATAAATCAAGAGATATACCATTTTCCCTGATTAGGAGATACAACAGTAAAGATATTAATTCTCTCCAAGTTTATGTACTGATTTAACATAATTGCTAGCAAAATCTCTACATTTTTTATTTACAAAATTATTCTAAAAACGTATATGGAAAGACAAAGAACTAGAAGAGCTGAAACAATTATGAAAACTAATATGGTGGGATAAATCCATCTATCCAATTTCAAGATTTATTATAAAGCTGTGTTAATCAAAACTGTATAATACTGTACAGATGGCAACAGACACATGAAAAGATGCTCAACAGCACTCATTATCAGGAAAATGCAAATCAAAACCACAATGCAATGTCACCTCACACCTGTCAGAATGGCTAAAATAAAAAGTACAAGAAACAACAAGTGTTGGCAAGGATGTGGAGAGAGGGACCCTCATGCACTATTGTTGGGAATGCAAACTGGTTGCAGCCACTGCAAAAAAACAAAATGGTGTTTCCTCAAAAAATTAAAAATAGGATAATACAATAATTCCACTACTGGGTATTTACCCGAAGAATATGAAAATACTACTTTGAAAAGATATATGTACCCCTATGGTAATTGCAGCATTATTTACAAATTACTATCACAAATTATAGAAGCAACCCAAGTGTCCATCCATAGATAAATAGATAAAGAAGATGTGTATGCAACAGAATATTACTCAGCCATAAGAAAGAATGAAATCTTGCCATATGCAACAACATGGATGGAGCTAGAGAGTATAATGCTAAGTGAAATAAGTCAGTCGGAGAAAGACAAATAATCATATGACTTCACTCATATGTGGAATTTAAGAAGCAAGACAAATGAACAAAGAAACTAAGAGACAAACTAAGAAACAGACTCTCAGCTATAGAGAACAAACTGATGGTTGCCAGAGGGGAGATAGGTGGGGGAATGGGTGAAGGGGGTGAAGAAGATTAAAAGTGCACTTAGCATGATGAGCACTGAGTAATGCATAGAACTAGTTAATAACTATATTGTACACTTGAAACTAATATAACACTGTATGTTAACTATACTGGAGTTAACATTTAAAAAAATATATAGAAAAATGGAATAAGTCAGTATATTTTTTAAAAAAACTATATGATACTGGCAGAGAGAGACACACAGATCAGTAGAATAGAATGTAGAATCTAGAAATAGATTCCTACTTATTCATCTGACTGATTTTTGACAAAGGTGAAAAAGCAATTCAAAGAAGAAAGGAAATCTTTTTAACAACTAGTGCTGGAGCAATTGGAGATCCTTGGATTTTAAAAAAAAAGAACGTCAACCTAAATATTACACCTTATACAAAAATTAACTCATAGTCAATGATGGACTTAAATGTAAACTGTAAAACTATAAAGTTTTTATGAAAATAAGTAGAAAAAAATCTTTGGGGTCTAGGACTAGCCAGAGTTCTCCAACTTGACACCCAATGTTCAATCTATAGATGGAAGAATTGATAAATTTGAACTCCACCAAAATTAAATATTTTTTCTTTGCAAAAGATCATGTTAAAGGATAAAAAAACAAGCTACAGACTGGGGAAAGGTATTTGCAAACCATATATCCAACAAAATACTATTATATATAAAGAACTCTCAGAACTCAACCGTAAAAAACAAACCAGTTAGAAAAAGGGCAAGACTTGAAGAGATATTTCACTCAAGAGAATAAACAGATGGCAAATAAGCACACAAAAAGATATTCAACATTATTAAGCATTAAGGGGATACAAATTAAATATTGCAATGATATACCACTACACACCAATCAGAATGATTTTTTAAAATGACAAGAAATGCTGGCAAGGAAGTGAAGAAAATGAATCACTCATACATTGATAATGGAAATGTAAAATGGTATATCCACTCTAGAAAACAATTTGTTGATTTCTTAAAAAATTAAACATGCAACTATCATGTGACTCAATAATTGTACTCTTGGGCATTTAGAGAAATAAAAACTTATATTCACAAAAAAGTTATGCATGAATATTTACAGCAGTTTTGTTTGTAACAGCCAAGAATTGGAAACTCAGATGTCCCTAATGAATGATTAAACAAACTGTGGTACATCTGTACTATGAACTATTCTTCATTTAAAAAAAAATAATTGATACACGGAACAACCTAGGTGAGTCTCCCAATACTTATGCTGGGTAAAAAAAAAAAAAAAAAAAAGTCAATCCCAAAAGTTTACTCTATGATTACATTTATATACCATTCTTGAAATGACAATTTATAGAAATGGAAAACAGATTAGTGGTTGTGGGGAGTTAAAGAGGGTGCAAGGTAGGAAGAAATTAGTTGTGGCTATAAATGGAGAAAATTAGTAGTAATAGGAATTCCCCTGTAGTAATAGGTACATTCTTTATCTTGACTGTATGAATGGTAATACCCTGATATGGTATTATAGTTTTATTTATTTATTTTTAAAGATTTTATTTTATTTATTTATTTGAGAGAGAGAGAGAGCATAAGTGGGTTGGAGGGGCAGAGGGAGGAGAAGCAGACTTCCCGCTGAGCAGGGAGCCCGACATGGGGCTCAATCCCAGGACCCTGACATCATGACCCAAGCCGAAGGCAGACACTTAACCGACTGAGCCACCCAGGCACCCCTGGTATTATAGTTTTAGAAGATGTTACCATTGAGGGAAACAGGGTAATACCCTGATATGGTATTATAGTTTTAGAAGATGTTACCATTGAGAGAAACTGGGTATTATAGTTTTAGAGGATGTTACCATTGAGGGAAACTGGGCAAAGGGTTCATAGGATCACTCTGTATAATTTCTTACAACTGCTTGCAAATATTCAATTGCCTCAAAATAAAAAATTTAATTTAAAAAAACACAATGAGAGACTACTACGTAATATGAGAATGACTAAAACTAAAAAGACTGAAAATATCGAGTCTCTCTGCAGGTGTAAAAAAATGGAAACTTTCATTACACTGCAAGTAGGATTGTAAATTGGTGTAACCACTTGGCGCAACTTCTTGGAATTATGTACTAGAGTTGAACATGTATGACATGGCCAGTAATTTCACTTTTAGATTTATATCCAACAGAAATGTTTAGAAATGTATTCCAAAAGACAAACATTTTTCTTAATTGTCTCAAACTAGAAACAATCTAAGTGTTCTTTAACAGTAGAATGAATAAATAAATTATGATATATACATACAAGAAAACATTATACTATGATGAAAATTAACAAAATAAATAACATTAATGAGCTTTGCAAACATAATGTTGACTGAAAAATCCAAGTATATTAAACAGTATATACTGTATGATTCTACTTATATAAATCTCAGAAATGGGCAGAACTAATTTGTAATGTTAGAAGTTTGGATAGTGGTTACCTTTGGGAACTAAGGTGCGGTTAGTGACTGAAAGTGGCATAAAGGGGACTTCTGGAGTTCTTAACCTAGGTGTGTTCACTTTGTCATAATTCATCAGGCTGAACACTATGACTTGATATGAACAATAAGTGCACTTTTCTGTATGTACATTATACAACTGAAAAGGTGTTTTTTTAAACATGATAACACCTGCAGGAAAAATTGGCAAATCCATTCTCTAGGCCAGACTTTAAGATACCTCTACCAATAATTGATAAATCAAGTAGGAAAAAAAAAGTTCAGGATACAGAAATTTTAGACAACACAATTAACAACCTTACCCAATAGTTTATGAAATGTAACCAGATACAATGTCTTAACATTTTATCTGTACTGTAACTCCTTTCCTATCTCTGAGGTTCAAGCTTTTTGTTTACAAAAACCGGACATATGGATTTATTTCTTTTTTTCTACCCCATAGCATATTCTCTGCATTAGTGAACTCAAAGCCAATTGCTTGAATTGTGGAATAGAAAATGGGAATTCCACATACAAAATAATTTTAAGCTAATATCTCAAAATAGTTACTAAGTAACTACCTTGTAGAAGCACCGTGGTAACTTGTAGGGATACTAAGATACATGATACAGAATTCCTGGCTTTGAGAAATTCACCATCCAGTAAAGGAGATTGATACATAAAACAATGAAATCCATTGATGTGCTGAAGCTAGCTGAAAAATGTTCATGACAGCCAATTGTTGACCAGTTAGGAATTTTTGCCAGTCAGTTGTTAAAACCAGTGATAGCTTCAAACTGGCCAAGGTGAGAGTATTTATAACAATGGAAATCAACAAATGCTACTAATCAGAGATCCCCCACACCCTCCAAGGAGCTTGTTTACTAGCACACTACTAATTGTATCATAAAACAACTTGATAAATATTTTGCAATACAAAAGGATCCATCTGTTGTGAGTGCACAGAGAAGGCTCAACAAATCAGGAGAATAAAGTTCTAGATTATTCCACTAGATAGGTTCAATTTGACTTGTCTGCCACAAAGTGAATAGAAGTTTATCGTAATTATAAAGGTGGCCATAACATTCCAACAGAGGGGATCGTATGTGAAAATCACTGAGATACGAGTCATATTACAGGGATAGGCCTGCATCACACACTTGTTTGGGTTAAATATTATACAAAAGCACTGTATCTAATGGGTTTTAATTTACATCTTTATGGTTTTTCAATTATGCATGTTTTCTTTACAACCATTGAATCCAGGAGCTTCTTTTTTGACAGATGTACTGCTTAAGGGGCATATATTTACATTTTTAAAAAGTTGCCTTATGGTTAATCTCATTTTGTAGTTAAAATTATCTACATTTACTCCATCAGAATGTCTGCTGAGTTCCCAGTTTAAATCTACAAGTACTTTCACTAAGACATGATTTACATGTAATTATATTTAATAACTAATATTTAATAATATCCATTTGTTGTAACAAAATCCAATTGGAGTAATAATTCATTTTGTTACAACTTTTGCTATTGACAAATGAGAAAATATACTAATGTAAGTGCTTTTTCTTTGAAGAAGAAGTGTGTTTTTCTGATTCCCAAAAAGGTGCTATATGGGTGGGCAGAGCCTGGTCGGGGAGAACAGAAATATAGGGTACTAGTGCTCGGGGGAGTGGGAACAGAAGTACTTTCACCTTACCTGACTGTTTCTTGAAAGTTAGGATACAATGTTTTCTATTCAGTCATTCGTATATTTCCTAGTTCCTGGTTGCCTACTATACACAAGTTAAATTCTGTAGAAATTGTATGATGCACATAATAGGAAATCAAGTAATGTATAATTGAATTAATTAATGAATTCCCAAAAAACTGTCCCAAGAACTCTGGAAAAAAGCGCTTGTGATCACCGCTCATGAAATCTCCAACAAATCCAGTAACACAAAATGATGTGAATTTGTACAACCTATATGAAACAAAGATATTAAAATTACATTTAAAAAAAAACTTTTGTTTTTATGTACCCTTTTAAGTTGACATTTTTATTTATAGCAGAACAACAGTATTTTTAATTTTACAAGCAGGAAACCATAGGCCCAAAGAAATATATTGGGTTATCCAAGATCACATGGCTTGTAATAGCAGAAATACAGCTAGATTTTTTTTTTTTTTTTTTTTTTTTTGATGATTGTTATCCTTGCTGTGATTCCTGAAGACTTGGGCATTTTCCTCTTCACAATGATAGAGTGGATCTTTCTGGGGCAACCTTGGCTGCTAAACTGTCCTAAAGAAGATGAATAGTCAGAGGATAAAGGGAATTGTGCCAGGTTGAACGAAAAAGGAGAATTCTCTCAAATTACCTGGCCATCACACTCATATTTTAGAAGACCATTGAACATTGTGATGGGTAGTAAAATCCTCACTAAGGACAGGCAATGCTTTTGCAAACAATGGCAATGAGAACAGATAAAAGAGATCACTTAAGTGCCTTAAAAAACTACATCTATGTGACCTTTGTGCCCCAAATTACCTTTAAAACTCATGTAATTGAATTAAAAGTTGTTTTACTATTACATAAAACATCATTATGTATTTGCACTCTAGTAAAGTAACCATTTATTCCAAATTTGGGGGGATATTTGTTTTAATTTTGACACAGTTCTTAGAAGCAGTGTTTTATGACTCTCTTTACCACTTGCTTTTTCTTAGGATAAAATGTCTGATTAGTTGCTTTGAATAGCTATGAATGCTGAGCTCTTTTAGCTGATTAAGGAATTTTCTCATGTGATAACATTCCCATCATCTGGGATTTTATGCTTTTTTACTAGCAGTGCTTAAAGGCAAGAAGTATTTGATTGTGCTTCCACACCTAAAGGCATAAGGAGGATACAGAAAATCACAGAATTGGAAGCCAGGAGCCATGATGAGAGTAGTGCTACAGGTATACAGTTGAACCTAGAGAACTTAGGACTCCTGGTTTGGAATACAGTATCAATACTTTTATCAACTGACATGTAAAAAGAGTATAATGGAATATTATGTACCCATAAAAAAGGATGAGACCTTGCCATTTGTGACAGCATGGATGGACCTAGAGGGTATTATGCTAAGTTGAGTAATTCAGACTGATGATTTCAACCATATGTGGAATCTAAAAAACACAACAAATGAAAAAACAAAAAACAGAATCAGACTATAAATACAGAGAACAAACTGATATATACACAGTGGTGGGGGGTGGGGGGATGGGTCAAATAAAGGGGATTAAAAGTCCACTTATAACTCTGTTACATTAGTTTTGGATGTGCAATATAATAATCTAACAATTCGATACATTACTCAGTGCTCTTCACCATAAGTGTACTCTTAATTCCCTTCACATATTTCTCCCATCCCCCACCCACCTCCCCTCTGGTAACCATCTGTCGTTCTCTGTATTTCAGTGGGGTTTCTTCGTCTTTGTTTGTTTTGTTCCTTAAATTTCATATATGAGTGAAATCATATGGTATTTGTCTTTCTCTGACTGTATTATTTCATTTAGCATTATACCCTCTAGAGTCATCCAAGTTGTTGCAAATGGAAAGATTTCGTTCCTTTTTATGGCTGAATAATAGTCTGTTGCATATATATACCACATCTCTTTATCCATTCATCTATGGATGGACACTTGGGCTGCTTCCATAATTTGATTATTGTAAATAATGCTGCAATTACCATAGGGGTGCATATATCTTTTCAAATTAGTGTTTTCATATTCTTTGGGTAGAGACGCAGTAGTAGAATCATGGAATTGTGGTAATTCTATTGTTAATTTTTTTAGGAACCTCCCTATTGTTTTCTACAATGGCTGCACCAGCTTGCATTCCCACCAACAGTGCATGAGGGTTACTTTTTCTTCATATCCTTACCATTTCTGTGTTTTTGATTCTAGCCATTATGGCAGATATGAAGTGATATCCCATTGTGGCTTTTATCCCTGATAATTAGTCATGTCGAGCATCTTTTCATGTGTCTATTGACCATCTGTATGTCTTCTTTGAAAAAATGTCTGTTCATGTCCTCTACCCATTTTTAATTGGATTATTTGTTTTTTGGTGTTGAATTATATAAGTACTTTATGTATTTTGGATATTAAACCCTTATTAGATATATCACTGGCAAATATCTGTTCCCATTCAGTAGACTGTCTCTTCGTTTTGTTGATGGTTTTCTTCACTTTGTAAAAGCTTTTGTCTCGGGGTAGTCCCAATAGTTTAATGTCGCTTTTGTTTCCCTTGCCAAAGAAGACAAACCTAGAAAAATGTTTCCACAGCTGATGTTGAAGAGATTACTGGCTATGTTCTCTTCTAGGAATTTTATGGTTTCAGGTCTCATATTTATGTCTTTAATCCATTTTGAGTTTATTTTTGTGTGTGGTATAAGAAAGTAGTCTAGTTTCATTCTTTTGCATGTAGCTGTCCCATTTCCCCAACACCCTTCATTGAAAAGACTGTCTTTTTCCCATTGTATATTCCTGCCTTCTTTGTCATAGATTAATTGACCATAAAAGAATGGGTTTATTTCTGGGTTCTCTATTCCATTTCATTGATCTGTGTGTCTATTTTTGTGCCAGTACCATTCTGTCTTGATTACTACAGCTTTGTAATGTATCTTGAAATATAGGATTGTGATATCTCCAGTTTTGTTCTTTCTCAAGATTGCTTTGGTTATTCACGGTCTTTTGTGGTTCTGTACAAGTTTAAGGATTATTTGTTCTAGTTCTATGAAAAATGCTGTTGGTATTTTGATAGGGATTGCATTAAATCTCTAGATGGCTTTGGATAGTATGGACATTTTAACAGTATTGGTTCTCCCAAGTCATGAGCATGGAATATCTTTCCATTTGTTTGTATCATCTTTAATTTCTTTTTTTTTAAAGATTTTATTTATTTATTTGACAGAGAGAGACAGACAGCGAGAGAGGGATCACAAGCAAGGGGAGTGGGAGAGGAAGAAGCAGGCTCCTAGCGGAGGAGCCCGATGTGGGCCTCAATCCCAGAACACTGGGATCATGCCCTGAGCCGAAGGCAGACACTTAACGACTGAGCCACCCAGACGCCCCTATCATCTTTAATTTCTTTCATCAATGTTTTATAGTTTTGAGAGTACAGGCCTTTTACCTCCTTGGTTAAGTTTATTCTCTTTGATGCAATTGTAAATGAGATCATTTCCTTAATTTCTCCTCCCATTACTTCATTTATAACTATTTCAAATTTCAACAGATTTCTATATATTAATTTTGCACCCTCAACTTTACTGAAATCATTTCTCAGTTCTAGTAGTTTTTTGTGGAGTTTTGAGGGGTTTGTATATATAGTATCATGTCATCTGCAAATAGTGAAAGTTTTACCCCTTCATTACCAATTTGGATGCCTTTTTTCTTTTCTGATTACTGTGGCCAGGACTTCCAGTACCATGTTGAATAAAAGCGGTCAGAGTGGACATCCTTGTCTTGTTCCTTATCTTAGAGGAAAGCTCAGTTTTTTTCACCATTGACTATGATGTTAGCTGTAGGTTTTTAATATATGGCCTTTATTATGTTGAGGTATGTTCTCTCTAGCCCTACTTTGTTGAGAGTTTTTACCATGAATGGATGCTGTACTTTGTCAAGTGCTTTTTCTGCGTTTATTGAAATGATCGTATGATTTTTATCATTTCTCTTATTAATGTAGTGGATCATATTGACTGATTTGCAAATTTTGAACCACCCATACATCTCTGAAATAAGTCCCACTTGATTTATTGAATGATTTTTTAATGTATTGTTGGATTCAGTTTGCTAATATTCTGTTGGGGATTTTTACATCCATGTTCTTCAAAGATATTGGCCTGTAGTTCTCTTTTTTGTAGTTTCTTTATCTGGTTTTGGTATCAGGGTAATATTGGCCTCATAGAATGAATTTAGAAGCTTTTCTTCCTTATATTTTGAAATAGTTTGAGAAGAATAGGTATTAACTCTTCTTTAAGTTTTGTAGAATTCACCTGTGAAGTCATCTGGTTCTGGACTTGTATTTGTTGGGAGTTTTTGATTACTGATTCAATTTTATTGCTAGTAATTGGTCCATTCAAATTTTCTATTTCTTCTTGATTCAGTTTTTTTTTTTTAAGATTTTATTTATTTATTTTATTATTTATTTATTATTTATTTATTTATTTTATTTATTTATTCGACAGAGATAGAGACAGCCAGCGAGAGAGGGAACACAAGCAGGGGGAGTGCGAGAGGAAGAAGCAGGCTCATAGCAGAAGAGCCTGATGTGGGGGATCACGCCCTGAGCCGAAGGCAGATGCCCAACCGCTGTGCCACCCAGGCGCCCCTTGATTCAGTTTTGATAGGTTATATGTTTCTTGGAATTTATCAATCTCTTCTAGGATATCCAATTTGGTGGCATATAATTTTTCAAAATATCCTTTGTATTTCTTTGATGTTGATTGTCATTTCTCTTCTTTCATTTCTGATTTTATTTACTTGAGTCCTCTCTCTCTCTCTCTCTCTTTGATGAGTCTGGCTAAAGGTTATCAATTTTGTTTATCTTTTCAAAGAACAGCTGATTTCATTGTTCTGGGTTTTTGTTATTGTTTTAAGTCTCTATTTCATTTATTTCTGCTCTAATCTTTATTATTTCCTTCCCTCTGCTGGTTTTGGGATTTGCTTGCTCTTCTTTTTCTAGCTCCTTTAGGTGTAAGTATAGATTATTTGATATTTTTCTTGTTTCTTGAAACAGTCCTGTATTGGTATAAACCTCCCTCTTAGAAAAATTTTTGCTGTATCTGCAAAGATTTTGGACCATTGTGTTTTCACTATCATTTGTCCCCATGCATTTTCTTATTTCCTCTTTGATTTCTTGGTTGACCCATTCATGTTTAGTAGCATATTATTCAACCTCCTTGTATTTGTGTCCTTTTCAGACTTTTTCTTGTGATTGTTTCTAGTTTCAGAGCACTGTGGTCAGAAAAGATGCATGATATGATTTCAATCTTTTTTTAATTTGTTGAGACTTGTTTTGTGGCCTGGCATGTGATCTATTCTGGAGAATATTCCCTATACACTTGAAAAAAATGTTTTGGGATTGAACTATTCTGACTATATGTTAGATCCATCTGGTCCAATATCATTCAAAGCCACGGTTTCCTTGTTGTTTTTCTATCTGGATGATCTACCTATCCATTGATGTAAGTGGGGTGTTAAAGTATCCTACTATTGCTGTATTACTATCAATTTCTTCCTTTATGTCTGTTAATAGTTGCTTTATGTATTTGGATGCTCCCAAGTTGGATGCATAAATATTTACAATTGTTATGTCTTCTGTTGGATTGTTCCCTTTATAATTATGCAGTATCCCTCTTTGTTTCTTTTCTTGGTTTTAAAGTCTATTTTGTCTGATATATGTATTGCTACCCCAGCATTCTTTTCACTTCTATTTGCATGATAAATGTTTTTCTATTCCTTCACTTTCAATCTGCCGTGCATCGTTAGGTTTGAAATGAGTCTCCTGTACCAGCCTATAGATGGCTCTTACTTTTTTATCCATTCGATCACCTTATGTCTTTTAATTGGAGCATTTAGTCAATTTACATTCAAAGTAATTATTGATAGGCATGTACTTATTGCCACTTTGTTATTTGTTTTATAGTTGTTTTTGTAATTTTTTTCTGTTCCTTTCTTCTCTTGCTCTTTTCTCTTGTGGTTTGATGGCTTTCTTTAGTGATATGCTTGGATTCCTTTCTCTTTAGTTTTTGTATGTGTATCACAGGTTTCTGATTTGTAGTTACCATTAGGTTTCTATATAACATCCTATGCATACAGCAGTCTATAGTAGAATGATAATTGTTTAAGTTTGAAACCATTCTAGGGACACCTGGGTGGCTCAGTCTGTTAAATGTCTACTTTCAGCTCGGGTCATGATGCCAGGGTCCTGGGATAGAGCCCCACATGGAGGCCCACATTGGGCTCCTTGCTCAGCAGGGAGCCTGTTTCTCCCTCTGCCTGCAGCTCCCACTGATTGTGCTCTCTCTCTCTGACAAATAAATAAATAAAATCTTTTTTAAAAAGTTTGAAACCATTCTAAAAGCACTACATTTTTACTCCCTGCCCCAAGTTTTATGTATATGGTGTAATACTAATACTGAACTCTAGTTAATGATACACATGCAAAAACATTTAGGAAAAGTGTACTGATGAGATTTACCTTGAAATTAATCAAAAATAACCTGAATTGATGCAGAGATCCAAGGAATAGACAGATGGATAGATGTGATAATATACAGTGAAATTGTAATGATAGCTTTTTTTTTTTTTTCTTGTAGGCTCCATGCCCCGTGTGGAGCTCAGTATAGGGCTTGAATTCACACAACCCTGAGATCAAGACCTAAGCTGATATTGAGAGTCCAACACTTAACTGACTGAGCCACCCAGGTGCCCTAATAGAAGCTTTCTTTAAAAAGCTTTGCAAAATTTTTTCAAATTTACTATATGTTTGAAATTTTTTGTAATGTTAGGTGAAAAATTTAATTCCAGCATTAATCCCTTCAATGTATCTCTCCTGACCCTTACTGCATACTCGAGGATAAGCTAGGCTATTTCCCCTTTTTTGTAGTACCAGAATGCTTTACACATATTTTCATATTAACTGATTGCATCTGTCTCCTCCAATTAAACTGTGATCTTCTTAAGGATAGGGATTATGCAATTTACCTTTCTATCCCAAGCACTAGTCTAGGCACATAGTAACACAGATACCATATGATCTCTCTTATATGTGGAATTTAAAATACATAAATAAACCAAGCTCATAGATACAGAGAACAGAATGGTAGCTGCCAGAGTTGGGGATTGGAGAGTGGAAGAAATGGGTGGAGGGACTCAAAAGGTAAAAAGAAATAAAGGAATCCAATACTAAAAAGCTATTTGAAACCACAGCTCTGTGGCCCATCTTAATGGATTTAAAATAATATTGTTTGTATGAAATAACATTAAAGAGAAAAAATGAGGAAAAAAAGAAATACAATACATGCAATGTGCACAAACACTAAGTACACAGCTCAGTGAATTTTACAAAGTGAATATACACATGAAACCACCACCCAGATCAAGACACAGTACAACAGGAACTAGGAAACTTCCCTGACATCCATTCACCGTTAAAATCCTATGGAAAAAGAGAGCACCTAATTTTACTTCTACCTCTTCTAAAATTTGATATAAATGTAATCACTCTTTCATTTAATACCATATCTATAAATTTAACACTCTTGTCTATAAAAGTCATACATGCTTTCTCATTACTATATAGTATTCTACTACATGAATAAAAGAATTTATTTACTTGTTTTACTTGGCTCTTTCTGTTCTAGTTTTGAACAATTAAAAATAAGGTTATAATTTTAAAAGTTCAAAAAGTATAGTATTTTAATAAATTATCATAGGCATCACATTTTCCCCTAAACACAAAGGAATTTTGCTCTTATACTCAGCAGGTTTAGAGAGCTGGCCATTAAAGGAACAAATAAAGACAGCACGAGCCACAGAAATTAGTGATAAACACATATGAAACATAGGCTATGGCATACAAGTAAGTATGGCTTGCTCTACAAAGTGATAGAGGAAGGAAGAAAAATGTAGAAAATCTGTTGAGAAAGCAGTAGTAGGTGACAATTAGGGGCTACACTATCAGAAGGCACAGGAAATCACTACACCCAAGATTACCTCTCATGAGCAAAGAGAAAATAGAAAATTGGTTTCAAGAGTTGAAGAACATGGCATGAGAACAAAGCACAACTATGCTGTCGCCTAGAAGGCATTTTGCAGGACAGTGAACGACATTTTTATTTTCTTTTACATTTCAATGCTAGATTTTTCATTTGCCTATGCTGATAACTAGAATTAGAGGTTGTTTAATGATCCAGAGAGAGACCCAGCAGAACAGTCTTAGTTGAGCTGCACTGAAGCATTAAGCAAGTGCCAAAGTTAAGGTCTTTTGAGCTTAGTCTATGAGCACCAATTGCTAAATCCAAGTTGAGACTGTGTAAGCAAAATGAAAGGGAGAATGGAATAATCAACCAAATTCAAGTTAGCTGGTCTTTCCAATTAATTCATCCACAAAAAACCTACATACTATTCTTCTTGAAGAACTGTTTTTTTTTTTTTAAAGATTTATTTATTTATTAGACAGAGACAGCCAGCGAGAGAGGGAACACAAGCAGGGGGAGTGGGAGAGGAAGAAGCGGGCTCCCCGCAGAGGAGCCTGATGTTGGGCTCGATCCCATAACGCCGGGATCATGCCCTGAGCCGAAGGCAGACGCTTAACCGCTGTGCCACCCAGGCGCCCCGAAGAACTGGTTTTTATAATCAGCTCAGTGTTCTCTGATACTAGACCTTTCAGTGAGTATCTAAATAGTAAAAGCCTACTCCTCCTCAACACCATTGGTAGCTTCACTCACTAAGCACTTTTAATAAAAACTACTAGTCATCTGCTACAAAGGAATGCTTCATTTATACCCTCCATTACAATGGGACATCTGTACGAAATAATATTTTCTTATATCACTGTTCTTTATTTAAAAATTCATCTTACTCAAATGTTCAACCACTTAAAACCAACTCAACAATTTTGTTCATAATCCATAACATTATCAAAATGATAAGCTGCACAGATTCAGTGCCATTTTAGCGTCCAAATACTGGTTCAAACAACATTTTACCTATGCTTTTTAGGTTTCTTCAAATTTGGTTTTTAATCTTACATAATTTATTTTTAATAGCTTTAATAGATAATTTCACACTATAAAGTTCACCCATTTAAAGCATACAATTCAGTGGCTTTTTTTGTTTTGTTTTGTATATTTGCAGAACTGTGTAACCATCACCACAAACTAGTTTTAGAACATTTCATCGTTCTAAAGTATTATTTCTTTTGATCACAGTTTCAAATCATAATCATATTTTTAAATTAATAGGGAATCCCACATATTAAGGTTTACCTCGATTCTTATTTCTTTTTCACATGGATTCAATGGCCTCAGTCTTTCTCTCTCTCTGTGTGTGTATGTGTGTGTGTGTGTGTGTTAAGAATCAGAAAGAACAGAGTTCATCTATTTCAAACTTCTAATTGTTATAAAAATCTTCCTCCAGCATTTTTTGTGGACAGAACTATTTTTGTCTCCTTTGCTTTTTAGGTAGCCAAGTGTATATTTAAGGTTATTGGAATTGTATGATAGATTGTTAACTGGAGCTGAAGGATTTTCATCTCTAGATAGCTTTTTAAAAAGGCAGCCTTGGGGCGCCTGGGTGGCTCAGTTGTTAAGTGTCTGCCTTCAGCTCAGGGCCTGATCCCAGGGTCCTGTGATCGAGTCCTGCATCGGGCTCCCCGCTCTGCTGGGAGCCTGCTTCTTCCTCTCCCACTCCCCCTGCTTGTGTTCCCTCTCTCGCTGGCTCTCTCTCTCTGTCAAATAAACAAATTAAAAATAATAATAATAATAATAAATAAAAAGGCAGCCTTCGGGCACCTGGGTGGCTCAGTCAGTTAAACGTCTCCTTCAGCTCAGGTTGTGATCCCAAGGTCCTGGGATAGGGCCCCATGTCGGGCTCCCTGCTCAGTGGGGAGTCTGCTTCTCCCTCTGCCTCTCCCCCCTTACTCGTTCTCTTTCTCTCAAATGAATAAATAAAATCTTTATAAAAAATACTTCAGAGTTAAGGATAAAGCTAGCAAATTTTAAATATAATATAATATAATAAAATAAATAAATAAATAAATAAATAAATAAATAAATGCAGCCTTTCCAGAGGTGCCTGGATGGTTCAGTTGGTTAACCATCTGACCCTCGATCTCAAGGTAAGTCTTACCTCAAGGTTGTGAGTTCAAGCCCCGTGGTGGGCTCCACATTGGGTGTGAAGCCTACTTAAAGAAAATAGAATTCAGCGTCTCCTGAATGAAAGCAAGATGACAAGAGAACTCCTGGAAACCGCTTTTGCTATGGCCATGATGAAGCAGAGAGTGAAATATCTATTGCACTGTTCGGCTGACTAAAGAAGCTTGTAACTGAAGATTTTGAGAAAAGAAAAGGCTAGGCTGTTGAAGTAATTACACTGCCTGTATTGCTTCAGGGCAAAAAAGCTTTATTCTTTTCCTACCTGATTAGACATGGGCTAAGATTCTACTTAGCTGGTTATAAGGTACATACTTGGAAATAATTTCCTAAGTTATGACTTCTCTCTCTCCACAGTTAACTGTTTCTCATAAAAATACTGAAGCCTTGGCAGTGATGCTTTCTCTGACATGGTTAACTGGAAGACTCTAAGCTGGACTAATCAGAAATCTAAGATCAGGGTGAGAAGAGCTTGGCTCAATTTCGGAAATACGCAGGCTCAAAGATAGAGCCTAGTGGTGAGTGTCATCTTCCTGCCCTGTGGACCAGAGAAGCAGAGACAGTTAATATGCAGTGAGACAGAAAGAAGAATGAAGCAGATGCGTGCAAATGAACCGACCAGGCAGAAAGAAAAGGGATCTGAGTAGCGAAAGAATTCTGGATAGTTTTCCACACTCCAGTTCTTGAAACTTCCAGTGTTCTACTGAACCTCTGCCCTTAGATTCTGTGAGCTATTTCCTTATGTTTAAGTTAGCTAGTTTTGCTTTGTGTTACTAGAAATCTAGAGTCCTGAAAGTAGACTAGCTTAAAGGAGAACCTAAAGATTTATTTAAGTTTCTGAATCGCTTATGAATGATACCAAAGAAATAAAAAGATAAAATTTCTGCTTTTGATTAACTTAAAATGTTTTTGGGGAAACAAGAAATGTACTTATAACAAAACTCTCCAAAACAATTCAGCTTATTCTCTAATGAGTATTATGTGGCATAATTAGTCGCCATAGAAAATGGAGAAATCCATGTGAGCTCTAGCAATGAGGGAAGACCTCAAAGGATTAATTCTTTGTGCTAAGCACTGAATGATGAATAACATTTGGTTTAGTAAAAAGTGACATGTGTTTTAGATTAAGAGACAAAAAGCCAAGAACTTGCAGAAATCCAACTAAAGAATAAAGATAAAAGATGAGATTGGGTTGGGGGGGGCAGAGTCAGATGATGAAGAGGCTTGAATTCCAGAATGAAGAACTGTTTGGACTTCTTATAACCAACTCAGTAAAAGGAGAAATTGTAGATGCTTAAGCAGAGGTACAATGTGACCAAATACTTAAAAATTTGAATCTGGTTGTGGTATGCCATATACTTTAGCGGCAAGCGAACTAACTTGAAAGACTTTCTCTCTTGCAAGATTCATCTCTCTGTTATTAGGGAAAGGTGAAAAAATCGAGGACAGGTGGAAGGAGAAACAAAATTACTTAGATCAGTGCTTCTCAAACTTGACTGTGTGCATGAAACACCTGAGAACCTTCTCAAGCTGCAAATCTTATTTAGTAAGTTCTGGGCTCAGGCCCAGAATTCTGAATTTCTAACAACCCCCCAAGTAACACCTATGCTGCTAGTCTGTGGACCACACTTTGAGGAGCCAAGATTTTGAAAATGATTATCTAATCCAATGTGATGAAGGAAAATATAAGAACCAAGGTTTCTAGTGTGCTAGAGGAGAGAGGAGAGAGAAAAAGAGGGAACTGGGCCAATCCAGCATTTACTGAGTGACTACTCTTCGTTATTTTCTTATATTCTGCGACCTTACCATATAAAGTAAACCCATTCATTCACTTAGTCAACACTTAGGTACTTAGCATCCACTAAGTGTCAGGCATTGTTCTAAATGTTGTGGATTCAGTAATGAATAAAATTATATAATAACTCTGCTTACAATTTAAGGGGAAGGACAGAAAATAAATAAAATAACTAAAATGCACATTATTAAAGTTGGGAGAACCAAGCAAATAGTCCAAACTCACATAACTATAATTCTGGGTGAGTTTCATTCAAGTAAGTCCCATTAAACACCTTCTATACAACACAAATATGATAAATTTATAAGGATTCAAGATATATGTTGAAGTTAAAACTATTTTTAAGTACTTTGAAAGTATTTTAAGTTAAAAAAAATATTTCTGAAAGTCCTGGGTACCTTAGATTTGTCACACCTGGACACATTAAATGTGTCTATGAATGTGTAATGGAATATTTTGCAGCTTTCACAGTCATCCCTCCCAAAACAAACATCTGTCTTATTACTCAGGTGATGTATGGTCTGACTGAGTGGTCATTTTTCATCTCTAAGAGGCCACCCCAAGCATTCCTCTTTGTTCCTTACCATAGGTCACTGAGAGGAATTTCTTTACAAATACACTGCAGAAATTCATTTCTACAGTAAGTTGGAGAGAACACTATGGGATTCATTATTCAAAGAAAGCAAAGAAATGGGCTGAGAAATCTATCTTTGTATGTATGTATATACATATGTATGCACTTATCTATCTATATTTGTACTTCTGCCATCTATGAATCTATAAAAAATGAATAAATAAAATGTAAATGGAAGCCTATTAAACTATAATTGCTATAAAACAATAGTTTCTCATCCTCCAAAATTTATATTTAAAAATTGCTAAATGTATCTTTGTTCACTAAGCACTTTAATTAACATCTATAACGTGGTGATTATATTATTCAACATTTAAATGCTTAATTTGCAATCTGGAATTGCAGGCATTCCCTGATAAAGACATATTTTCATTTGTTGCATTTGTATTTTTAGTAGAAGACAAAAATAAGAAGATACTTATATGGTAATATGATACGAGATCCATAAACAAAAGTTTCACTCCTTCTTTTTTATTGCTCTTAAGATTTAAAACACAGTAACAATCTACATTTATGTATTGAGCTGTTGGATTTTTTTCCTGTTCTAAGAGGTTTGAAGTACTGTACCTGCCATCTACTGGAAGTCTATGGGAGGTACATTTCCCTACTAGCAACTCAAGGCCTCCAGAGAATGAGTCTAGAAAATGCTATCAGTGCTATTTGAGAAAATTATATCACAGGTTTTGAGGTTTTTTACTACTGGTGAAGGAAAGTAAAGATAAAATAATCACATTAATCACTGGTAAAAGTACAGAACGAACCCATGTACATTTGAGTAGGCAAAATGGAAAGAGTGATTCACCTTTGAAATGCTAAAATGACTAAATGGCCACAAGCAAAAAGATCTACAAATGTCCTTCCCAGCATTTTTATTAAGGGGAGTATTCTGGCCATAGACATATGAACATGTAATTCCTAACCACGACAAGGATGTCTTCGGATCCAGGGCAGCCAGGATTCAGAGACCTTTTCTAATGACTTCTGTTTATTTCTGGGCTTAAGTAGATTGTGTGAATAGGAGTAAGGGTAAATGCAAGAGAAGACAGGATAAGCACAGGCTATAGCTGAAATGTCAAATTACTGTAAAGAATGAAACACAATAGTTAGTTGTTTAATTATATGCTTTGTGACTACATTTAATTCCTTCAACTATGCTCTGGGTCAGATTAGTTATCTCCAGCCTTTCATGTAATCTAGACACCTACATGTCCAGGTGCCTAGACTTTTCCTATTCAAATCGTGTCGATCTGTTTTCTTACCTTAAATAATTTTAATATTATGACTCAAACCACTCCTTTTCCCTGATTTATACGGGGGGGGGGGGGGAATTTTAAATACTTAAAAATAGAAAGCCTTCCAACTTTTAATCATTCTGTGCTTTCGGTGGCTAGAAGGAATTCTTAGAAGTAACAAGCTCCAGAATTACACGATCTTAGACAGAGCTTAAAGGTTTCATACAGATTAACAGTGGCACTAACAGGTAGAATAATTTAACTCAAGCCCATACAATTTAGTAGTAAAGCTAAACTGTAATTCGGATTGTTTCACTGTAGTCACTATTATTTCTTCAACCGTGTACTGCCTCAAATGTAATTTTAAAATATATATTGGACTTGGAATTGGAACAAGAATGCCCTTGACCTATTGTCACGGGAGAGAAGGGAATGTGGGAGAGAAAGAATAAAGATATTTGCTAGATATGTCCTTGGCATTGTATATTATGTGCATTCACTTTCACTTTGAAATTCAAACAAGATCACTCCTCACATCAAAGCTTCAGACTTAAATAAGCTCCTCTTTTACCTAAATATATCAAAGAGAACACATGAAGACAGTGGTGTCCAGAGTTAGGGAGAGAGTTATAAAAGTAGGTGACATCCAGACATTTCTAAGCTAGATGATGAAACAGTAGGCTTTTTATGTTGAACAGTATTACAGATTATTAGATCCTGAAAACCCTCCACTGGAAACACCTATAAGTATGGGCTAATCACATTACTAGCATTGTTTAAAATACATAGTCAAACTCACAAAGAAGTTGTAAAATCTCCAAGGGCTAAAAGCAAGGAAAACACTGAAAACAGATTAGTAAACTGATGCTAACACGTTGGCAGCTTAAGGGAGAGTAGGAGATATTAGTCAGTCTTGTTAATCAAATGTATTTAATAAAGTATATGGACCAAAAATAAGACATTAAGACTGCTTCAGTTGGGGAGTTGTACTAGCAAACCTTCCCCTCACAGAGTTACATAAAGCCAGGACATATAAAAGGCTTAATGCCCTCAGGGAAATGGTAGCTAGGGAAAAATCCATCTATTGGCAAAGCGAAATTGAGTTGACCTGGGATTTGGGTAGAAGTAAAAGTCTACACCAGAAAGTTGCATCCACAGAAAGAGCAAACAGAATAAGACCCCAGGAGCTTTAGGTAATAAGACTGAAACACACTAAAAAAGAAGTATGTTTAAACTGATTTAAGTAAATAATCAAAAGTCTAAGAAAGTAATGTAATGTTATTTAAAAAGCACAAAATAGAATACTTTGCAGCAATAAAAAAAGATAAGGTAGATCCATATATGCTGATGTGTAAATATTTCCAAAATTCATTATTAAAGAAAATTCAGTTACAAAAGCATCATATAGTATAAATACACTGTTGTTTAAAGGAATTAAAAAGGCACTTACATGTTTGCTTTAAGGACATGCATTTTCTTTATATCTGGTTCCAGTTAACTGCTTTGTTCCTATAATTTCTACTGAACATAGTACAAAACTGTTACTAATAAAAAAACTGGACCAGACAAATTTGGGAAAAAAAGGAATGAAAAATAACTTGTAGAAATAAAAAATTTAGTCACTGAAATAGAAAAAAAGGATAGTTTGGCTAGAGGTAGAGTTAGTGAATGGAAAGATAAATTTGAAGATGTTATTCACAGAGACACCAAGAAACGTAAAAACTAGAGAGGTTAAAAAGACATGAAAGTAAAATTAGACAGTCCCATATAAATTCAAAAGAAATTTCAGAGGGGAATAGAGAGATAATGGTGGAGAGTCTATCTATTAAGAGAATGGCTAAGAATTTTCCAGAAGTGATAAAACACTCCGGTCCAGTCCTCAGATTCAAGAAATCTTATAAATCCGAAGAAGTTTCTAAATTAGCAAAGGCAAATAAATTATTTTAAAACCGAACCAAGAGAAGAGACAGATCACGATCGACAGTTAGACATATCTTTTATCAATAGCAATAATGAAAAAGGGAAGACTAAATTATTTTCTTCCATGAAAAAATTCAGTTCTCATAAAAAAGAGTATTTTGGATTCATCTAACATCATTTAAGAATGGGATCAAAATAAGCATTTCACAAATAAAAATGATTGTATTTATAATCAAAAGACCATCACTGATGGAATTTCTAATGGATATGTAAGAAAAAGGATATTGAATCAATAAAGAAGGATTAAGTTGAATGAAGGGAAGGTGAGCAAGTAAACTGGTAAAAAAGTAGATAAATCTAAAAAAGCACTGACTGCATTAAGCAGCAGGATAATAATGATTAATCTGGGGTGGAGAAAAAGACAAGTTGAGACTTAAATACCCAACAAAAATAGCATGTAAGTTTTTATTTCAGGAAAGTCTAGTGTCATGGTTAATTTTATATGATAAATTCACTGGGCCACGGGGTGCCCAGATATTTGGTCAACATTGTTCTAGATGTTTCTGAGAGGGTGTTTCTAGATGAGATTAACATTTAAATCAGTAGGCTGAGTGAAACATATTGACTTCCCTAAAGCAGACTGGGCCTCCTTCAGGTGAAAGCTTAAATAGAACAAAAAGGCTGACCCTCCCATGAGTGAAGACTGAGATACTGGCGGTTTTTTTCTGCCTTTGCACTCAAACTGACACATCATCTTTTCCTGGGTCTCAAGCATTGGCCTTAGGGATAGAACCACACCATCAGCTCTCCACGTTCTCAGACCTTCAGACTTGAACTAGAACTTAACCATTGGCTTTCTTGGGTCTCCAGCTTGCTGATTCACCCTACAGATCTGAGGTTTACTAACCTCTATAATGGTGCGAGCTAATTCCTGATAATAAATCTCTTTCTCCATCTCCCCTCTTCCACCCCCCATCCTGCCCCACCTCTCCATCTTGATCTCGATCTCTATTCTACTGGTTCTGTTTCTCTGGAGAACACTAAATAGAACACATTTTGGTACTAAGAACAATTTTATAGAAATAGAATTAGAAGGATGTGTTTTCTGAATTGGTTCTGGGGTTTGTGGAACTGGCTTTCTAATCTGATTAGATTTAAAGATGCTAATGACTCTATTTTCTAGTAGTAAAGAGAATACTGATAGTCCCTGGCATGATCAGGCAATAGAGATAAGCACACTATCACTGCTAGAGACTCCTAAACAGCCACTTACAAGCAAGGGTCTGAGTGACTATGTATATGATGCTTTTGAACATTTTTGTTAAACTAACAAGTATAAAGAGATTGACTCGTTGTTCTTATGCTGCTGGACAGAGTAAGTAAGGAGACGGATGAGCTTAGGAATTCAAATTCCCAGCTGAAGCACCACTGAAATGACCTGAAAGCTTCTGTGTGTGCCCTAAGAGCACTCATATTCCCTGCAGCTTCAGGGCTCAAACTGCTGAAAATCAAACACAGAATCTCAAACTGCAACTGACTGAATTACAATGCAATTTGAACACCCACACTTGTAGGGTGTCGACTCTTAAAGTAAAGGCATTGACTGGGCAAGTGATCTTGAAAAGTGTAATAGAGAAGTGTGAGAAGACCCTGATTAAGCTGAAGACACTGGGACCCTAAATTCTGATGAATCATCTTTGTCAATGGAAGTAGCCTCTCCAACTCCAGTGGAAACAGCCTCTCCAGCCCCAGTAGAAGCCGCCTCTCCATCCCCATTTGAGAGGATTAACCCTATATTGCCTGATGAAAATATAATGGCCTCCCCTGAGATAGCTGACATGCAAGACAATGCTGATTCTCTTCAGAACCCACTCTTACAAGTCCTCTTGCTTCTAGAACTATAACTAGTCTCAAGTCCCAGGAGGCCCCTAAGACTGAGTTATAGAGTATGACCCATAAAGATGTGCAGTATACTCCCAAAAAACGACTTGAATTTTCTAACTTACACAGAAATTTGAAGAACATGTGTGGGAATGGCTTATGAGGATGTGGGACAATCGTTTCAGAAATATAAAGTTGATTGGGTCAGATTCATTGGAATGAGCTCACTAAGCAGAGATTTTGCATTTAATGTTGCATCTGGGGGAGTTAAAAGGGGCTCTAACTGTTTCTTTGGTTGGTTGACTGAAATATGGACCAAAAGGTGGCCCACAGTGAGTTGAAAATGCTGACCAACCTTGGTTTAATGTAGAGGAAGGGATTCAAAGGCTTAGGGAGATTGGAATGCTGGAGTGGATTTGTCATTTAAGACCTAATCACCATCCTGGCGGAGTCCAGAAGATACACCTTTCACCACAACTATGAGTAATAAATTTGTGAGGGGAGCTGCATGATCCTTGAAGAGCTCTGTAATTTCTTGTCTCTGTAGGCCAGATCTTAACATTTGGGATCTGCAGTCACTGAATTGGGAAACCTAAATGCAATGAGAATAATCAGATCCCAGGGTGGCAGGGGCCAAGTGGTGGCACTCAATTGCCAAAAGAAAAAAGTGAGTGTGATTATTGTAATGGATAGCAGAGGAAAAGTGACATATAGAATAGTCTGACACAAGCAGACCTAAGATATTGGCTAGCTGATCGTGGTATTCCTAGAAGTGAAATAGATAGAAAGTCTATTAACTGTTTATTGGTCTGTATAAGCAGGAATATTCTAGGTAAATAAAAGTCTGACTGGAATCATAAAAACAGAGGCACAGCCCCTGAATCAATTCCCAGACTTGAGCCAGTTTACAGACTCAAAGCCCTTTAAATGCAATGGAGGCCCCCTTGAGGAAGGGCCTCTTGAGGAGGGAACATGGTACACTGTCAGAAATTTATACTACTAATCTTTACCCCGGCCTTCCCCAAAGGGACATATGGCCTATTACCAGGGTAACTGTTCACTGGGGGAAAGGAAATAATAATATCTTTCCAGACTAGCACACGCTATTTCTAAACTGACACTAATTCCAGGAGGCCCAAGACATCACTGTGCTCTACCAGGTAGAGTAGAGGCTTATGGAGGTCAGGTGGTCAATGGAGTTTCAGCTCAAGTCTGACTCACAGCGGGGTCAGTGGGGTCCCAAATCCATCCTGTAGTTATTTCTCCACTTCTGTAATGCATAATTGGAATAAGCATGGTGAGCAACTGGCAGACTCCCCACACTGGTTCCCTGAACTGTGGAATGAGAGTCATTATGGTGGGAAAGGCCAAGTGGAAGCCACTAGAACTGCTTCTACCTAAGAAAATAGTGAACTAAAAACCGCATTCCTGGAGGGTTGCAGGGATTAGTGCCACTAACAAGGACTTCAAAGATGCGGGGATAGTGATTCTCACCATATCCCCATTCTACTTGCCTAGTCAGTCTGTGAAGATGACAAATGGATCCTGGAAAATGACAGCAGACTATTGTAAGTTTAAGCAGGTAGTGACCCCAATTGCAACTGCTGTACCAGACAGGATTTAATTGTTTGAGCAATTAATTCGGGTACCTGCTATGCAGGTCCTGACCTAGCAAATGCTTTTTTCTGCATATCTGTCTATAAAGACTGCCAGAAGCAGTTTACTTTTAGCTATCATGGCCTATAATGCAATTTCACTGTCCTACCCCAGGGATGTATAACTCTGTAGTCCTATTTCATAATTTATTTTGCAGGGAACTTGACTGCCTTTCCCTTCCACAAAATAGCACACTGGTCCATTACATTAATGGCATTATACTGACTGGACCTAGTGAGCGAGAAGTAACTGCTCTAGGCTTATTGGTAAGACATTGTGTGACAGAGGGTGGGAGATAAATCTGACAAAAATTCAGGGATCTTCTATCTCAGTGAAATTTCTAGGAGTCCAGTACTTTAGGGCATGTCAAGATATGCCTTCTATGTGTTATATATATGTATAATGGAATATTACTCAGCCATCAAAAAGAATGAATTCTTGGGGTGCCTGGGTGGTGCAGTCATTAGGCGTCTGCCTTTGGCTCAGGGCGTGATCCCGGCGTTCTGGGATCGAGCCCCACATCAGGCTCCTCTGCTGTGAGCCTGCTTCTTCCTCTCCCACTCCCCCCGCTTGTGTTCTCTCTCTCACTGGCTGTCTGTCTCTGTCAAATAAATAAATAAAATCTTTACACAAAAAAGAATGAATTCTTGCCATTTGCAATGACATGGATGGAACTAGAGGGTATTATGCTAGGCATAATAAGTCAGTCAGAGAAAGACAAATACCAAATGATCTCACTTGTGTGGAATTTTAGAAACAAAACAGATGAACATAGGGGAAGGGAAGGAAAAATCAAATAAGAAGAAAACAGAGAGGGAGACAAAGCATAAGAGACTCTAAACTATAGGAAACAAATTAAGAGTTGCTGGAGGGGAGGTGGGTGGGGGAATGGGGTAACTGGGTGATGGGCATTAAGAAGAGCACTTGAAGTGATGAGCCCTGGGTGTTGTCTGAAACTGATGAATCACTAAGTTCTACCTCTGAAACTAATAATACAGTATATGTTAATTAAACAAAAAGATATGCCTTCTAAGATGAAGGATAAGTTGTTGCATATGGTCTCTCCCACAACCAAAAAAGAGGCATAACACCTAGTGGGCTATTAGGATTTTGGAGGAAACATATTTCATGTTTGGGTGTTACCCTGGACCATTTACCAAGTGACCTGAAAAGCTACTAGTAATCCTTAAATCAGGGGATGAAATGCTTGAGTAACTCCATAGGTATACTTGCCTCCAGCCTCTACAAAATAACTGGGAAGCTCTGTAACTAGATAACTCCAAATAAAATAGAGGGAAGAATTTTCAAAAGAAAATCAATGAATATGATCTATACTACAATAGACAAAGAAATCTGATGTTCTTTAGTCTTCTAGTGTCCAAGTTAATGGCGGTTTTCAGTAACCCCCAAAGACAACAGGTATTACTCATAGCAGCCAACTATCATTTGGGATCCTCCATTTATTTGACTCCTAAACAGAATTTTCCATGAGTAAGACATTTCCAAGTCAGATATAAAACCATTAAATAATATAAAAATAAAGATTCATGCACAGTTTGAAGAGTGAAAGATAAACAGAAAGCTAGAAATAACGTTGTAACATACATGTAAAACAAGGGACTAAATTAAAATCCTCTATTAAAAGTAAGTATTAAAAATAATATATACTATATTATATGTAACATACATATATTATAACTTATAATTAATAAATGTAATTATTTAAAATAACTCTTACAAATCTTTAAGAAAAAGATAAACATCCCTGTGGAAGAAGATAATGAACAGATTATCAAGAAATACAAATATGCAATAAGTATGTGAAAAAATATTTAGCCTCACTAATGATAAAATTCTACCATTGATGCTGCTCATACAGGTCAGTCTCCTGGGCAAAGAGAAGGCTGGAAAATGAGGAATGAATCTGAAAGAACAACTGGGAAATATACCACACTGCAAGCTTTGCTTACCAAAATCTCTGAGATTTCTCCAAGGAAACATCTAAAAATGTGCATAGAGGAAAAATGAAGAAAATTTGCACATCTTTGTTTAGAAATGTTTGTTCATTTTGATATGAATGTCTAAACTACTTTGGAATACATAGGAACCATTGTTTCCCAAATAAAGCAAAAGAAAATCTAATAGGATTTCCCCATGGGGAAAAGCTTCGTGGGATTTCACCATCAGAAGAAATTGTAAAAATCAATTTACCCTTGAGGGGTTCCTCTATGCTAGGGCAGTATATGGTATGTTCCTCTCATCACAGAGTGAGCAATAGCAGCTCTTGAGACCAGCACAATCTAATCAATTGGATTTCACCACCTTCAGGTATTGAGCCGGAAATAAAAATACCTAACTAAATATCACTGGGAAATTACATTTGATTGAGAATTACAAGCATTGAAACCATTGGTCGGTCATAGTAAGTATCTGGATTTTTTTTTTTTTCTAATTAAGATTAAAAGACTCCAAGCATAGACTAGCCCAGATTTGGCAAACCCTACAACAATAATGACTATTTACTCATTTGTTCAGTTGTTTGTTCAGTTCATTCAATATGCTTTTATGTAGTCTGTGTTAGGAATTGTTTTAGAGAACAGAGACCCACAGACAAAGTCTTCCTGGAGCTCATTGGTAGTAATGAAGACAAATGCAAAGTATTAAATGACATGATAAGAGCTATTTGATACAAAGTGAAAGAAGGAGCTATGGGAATGCAAAGAGAATTTCTGAAGGTGGGTTTCTTAAAAACAGAGCCTAAGAGATAAAGATTCTTGTGCAAATTATCTACTGAAGGAGTGTGTTCAAGTGAAACCTAAAATATGATTAGGGAAGCAAGAAGCTAGGCAAAGATGAGAGTTCAGGAGAAGTTCGGCTTTAGTCCGATTCTTCAAGAAAGTCTGGGTTATAAATGGCATCATAAAGTTGTGCCACCTGGAGGTAAAGGTTCAGACCTTATATCAGTAAGTCACAATTTTCAGGCTGGTTTTGAGGAGAGGGCATAAGCTCCTGTGCATTTCCAAATGGGGTGGCTTCTGTTGGCCAGGGACAATTCTCAGGAATATTGCTATAGGATGCAAACGGTCATCAGAGCTGCTTGAGGGATGGGTGTGCTAGCCCAGTAAATAGGATCTCTGTCCACTACATTCCACCATATATACTGCTCAGACCCACTTACTTCTCACGTTAAGTTCATATCATCATGACACAACTTCTCCAAGATTCTGGTTGGTCAAAATTTCTGAATAAACTTGTAAGAGGAGCATTACTGAGACAAACTACAGTTCCTGTTGCACTAATATGCATCATATTCCTTTCTACCCACCCACTCTAGATTCCTCTCTGCCTTGGCTAGCATTTTGTTGATCCAGGTGGCTTGCCTGGTAAGGTGACCAAGACAGACCTTGATCCCTGACAGATTAAAATCCCTGGTTATCTTGACTGTCCTAGGTCACGATTGCTATATTTACCCATTTATCCTTTATTTACTTACTATTAAAAAGGAGCATGGGGATACCAAGAGATGACTCATGGGGTCACTTGTGTGCCAAAATCATTCCTTCCTACCTTATTATGCAACAATTATAAAACAAGTCTTAACTTCCTCTTGGTTATCAGAGTTCAATTACCCCTACATGCCCTGTGATAATTTCTTTTTTTTTTTCCTGGTGGAGCCCAAAATGACTAGTGGCAGCTGTATCGTTAATTTCTGTGGTAAACCTAAAGAGTGTTCCTCCTTATTGGATCCCCCAACACACAAAACCTAGATACATGAGTTGGGAATAACAAATTCTCCAATGGGTTACTGGGTCAGTTATGAGAGTGGGGTGACTCCCACTTCTACTCCTTGATTACTAGATGCATATATTCTGCTTGTTGGGGACACAGCACCATGGAGTCACCATATCCTCACCAGGTGTCATCATTAAGCCTCAGGTGTACCTTCAAGAGGCCATTCCAACATTCTGTCAGGCCGGCAGCTTCTGAATGGTATGGAAGCCATACACTTCATTTGCCATAAAGTGGGTCTTGGTTCACAGCACTGTAGTATGGATTGCATGCTGATAGATCAGCCCCTTCAACTGTGGTGCTGGCTGAGGCACTATGAACAGGAAATGCAAACTCATATCCAGGATACAAGTTAATCACGATCAGATTAAATGGTTTCTCTTTCCAGGGTGAAAGGGGTCCATTGAATCAATTTGCTACCAATAGATTGATTAGTCTGGGGAATAGTCCTGTACTGGGAGCTCAGTGCTGGTCTTTGTGATTGACAGGTCAGTCAGCCATGGAAGTAGGCCAATGAACCCTATCGAGAGGGAGCCCATTCTGTTGGGCCCATCCCTATCAGGGTTCTGACTGGTTAGCCAGACTTGCCTAGGTTGTGAATTCAGGGTTCTTTGAATTTCTGCCACTCTTACAGTTAAGTCCTGTGCCTGGTTGTCGGTTCTGTCTACACTTTCGCAACAAGAGATATGGATCTCTTTCATTGCAGTCAACAAACCATGGTTTGCTTTAAATTGGAGATTGAGTCTGAGCCTGTCATTTCTCTCTTTAAGGCATTAATGCACTTAGCAACAGCTACCAAATACCACAATCCTTGTAGTTATTATTTACCCTGAAATTCTTAAGCATCAAGAACATGACATAAACTATGTAATCTGAGATCACCAGAAGTGAAAGTCTCAGCATCCTATTGTTACAGCAGGTCAGGGATGGTCAGCACTGTACCAATCAACAGTAATGGCATCTTTGTTGCCATCTGGCGGGTGAATGATTTAACTTCAGTCTCCCATTCTTAGAGACTACTTTATAGGATCATTCCTGGCATCAACTAGGTAAGGTTGGGGGTTCTAAAAGCAGAACCAGAGACGGAGATTTCTCGTGCAAATGATTTAATAAGGGAGTTCTCTCAGGAGAAACCTTAAGTTAGTGAAAAAGGCAGAATGGGGCAGGGGATAAAGGTAGGCAGAGATACAGCAGGTTAGCCTCAGTGATTCTGTGGCAATCTCTAGAGTATGAATGCACACTGAGTTGTCCCATCTTGTAGCAAGAGACAGGCCTTTTGTATACCCATATCAGCTAGGTTCCACGACAGAGAACAACACATCAGACATTTCTGAGTAAGGAGGTTCCTGTTGGTGGGAGGCAATCCTCAGGTAGACAGTGCACCGTATGTGGGCTATTAGCGGCCAACACTCATAGCAGCTGAGGGTTAGGTATGCTGCCTGCTAAAGGGATCGGGGCTGGGCACCAACAGCTCTATGATAGCAGGAATGAGAACTCTTTGCTGAGGAATTAGGAAAGATTTTATCATGAAGATGACATTTGGCTTGTAAGGAAGAGAATAGAGGTAACTAAGCTAAGAATGGGGTAGCCAAGGTAGGGAGTGAAGAGTGATTCAGGCAAGTTCACTGAGTTCAAATTTGGAGATTTGTGGTCAGAATTAAATATTACTCTGTATTTCACCATTCTTCTGAATTCAGTGGAAGCTCATCTACTAGGTATTAATTTTTATTTAGTTTCTTTTCTTTTTCCTTTCTTTCTTTCCTTTTTTTTTTTCTTTTTGGATTATCTGCTATAAGCTAATAGTTTGCCAATTCTTTCTGGCATTAGTAATACTGAATATAGCTAGTTAATGAGGTATACTGGGGTTAGTTTACAACACTTGCACTAATTAAGGTATTTAAACATCTCACTAGAGTAGTAATAGACACCTTATAGAAAGGCTGTGTACTTCGGCAGATGTTAAAAACAACAACAACAACAACAAACCTGTGTGAATAAGGTAGTCTTGCTACGGGCTCCAGAATTTCTGAAACAAAGTAGCATATAAAGGTTTATGTTTAAACAAAATGGGTAGAAAAATGGCCAACGTGAGTTAGGAAAGAGGAGTTTGGATAATTTGGAGTTATCCTAATTTATTACTGGCAGTATATAAGAAGTGAGAAAAAATACAAAATGGACATTCAATCAATAATGTTACGTTTTGAAATCTCTATAGTTGAGACTCAATTTGAGTAAAAATGCTGTCTTCCATATCAATGTTTAGATACTCACCAGCACTTAGTTGAGTCACAACCTACTGAAAGAGGGTTCAGAGAATGAAAGACTCAAGGCTAGGTATTTGGGGGTGAGTTTGGGTGTGTATATTTGTGTGTGTATGTGTATGAGACAGAGAGACTTTTTGCATCTGAGTGTCATTTCAGAACCAAATATAAATTACTTACTTTTTTTTTTTTAAAGATTTTATTTATTTATTTGACAGAGAGAGAGAGACAGCCAGTGAGAGAGGGAACACAGGCAGGGGGAGTGGGAGAGGAAGAAGCAGGCTTCCAGCCGTGGAGCCTGATGTGGGGCTCGATCCCAGGACTCTGGGATCACGACCTGAGCCGAAGGCAGACACTTAACGATGGCACCCCAAATTACTCACATTTTGAATTGTGCATACCTGTGTGTCTGGTATAGTGTGTAGGTAATCAAGAACTGACACCACAATAAGGCCAGCATTTGAAATTAGAAGAGGAGAAACGACTTTCTTTACAATCTACCAACCAGGATCTAGTGTTGTGCAGTCAGGGGTTTGGGGTTATTAAATGAAATCAAAAGCACATCAGGCCTATCAGCATCTTAAAAACCATTAGTGTTTCATTTAAAGAGAGTGTCTTGTTTCTGAAATATTCATAGCTGGAATCCACCACCACTGCTGAGATTTACATCCCCTCTCTCCCCATTATGCTTGCTGAATCTCTTTACTTGCTATTGTAGGAAAAATATTCAAAGATTTATAGGCAGCAAAGAGAAGGCAGCAAATTATGACATCCATTATTGGCATCTGCTCTTGTCTGTATCCCCAGGAAATGCAAATACAAATGACTTCCAATTTTCTACTACAACTGAGTTGCAAAGGGAACTGTTATATGCAGATGAGGCAACTTCTATTTGGACAGAGATAAAATGGAAGAAATTTCAGTCTACTACACTTGGCATACCATTTGCATAACTCTGAGAAAACTGTCACAAAGGGGTAATAAAAAATCATAAGGCTCTTAAAGAACCACATACAATGCCTGTAGCTAGGCTGCTTATAAGAGAAACAGAAACAGCTTTAAGTTGTATGGGCTGGTGCAAGATCCAAAAACAAAAGGGTGACTAAATATAGATGCTTCTATATTCACTGGTAAAAGTGGTTCCTCTTCTCATGTTTGGCAAAAGGAATACACTAGGTTTGAAAATAACTTATAATCCAGTATGCAGTAAAGACAGACCTCACATTACCAATCTTTAAAAATTCTTTTTGGCATAAGTCATTGCCTCTCCCAGAAGAATGGCTATGATGGTATTTCCCATTATATTGTAGGCTCTTTGAGAGCAAGGAACTCTTGTATATGCACTGATGTCCTGTATCTTCAGTCTCTAAAATAGAGTTTTGAACATAAGAGAATCTCAACATAAAATGTTCAACGGTAGGAATTAAAGGAGTCATGCTGGTACAGTCATGGGACTTTGGAGATGAGTGTTCTAGTCTAGCCTTTGTCTGTCTGTGAGAATGTGGCCAGATTTCCCTATCTCTATGGGCCTTGGCTCCCACCTCTGGAGAAAGAAGATAATAATACCTAATCGTATTTCGTTTGGAGAAGAATTAAATGAAGTATCATGACCAGTGTCTAGTACAGCATCTGGCACAGATCTGTCTCTCCAGACATGGCTCCTTTTTTTTACCTACGTCCTATAATTCTCCCAAATCTCCACTCGAGGATTAGGAAGGTCACCAATTTCTGACAATCTTAAACCCCAGGCACATGGCTCATGTTATCTGGATATTCTCTCTTTGTCTGCTCTTATCTTTAAGGCTCTACCTGCCTCAAAACTGCTTCTCAACATTCATTAAAACTTTGGCCCTTGACTCGGTTTCCCTCTTACCCACGTCCTGAGATCATGCTGGCCAATAGCAAGGTCCAGGTGAACTACACACTCAACCATTTTGATCACCTTCTATTCACCCTGTTGGTGAGGGAGAGGGGGGTACCCACCCTAGAATTAGGAGAATGGCCAAACGTGTGACATCCAAAGTTCATATGATACTCATGACACAGCTCATGCATTTTAATTTTCTCCAACTCACTAGCAAAGAACCATCCTCTGATAAACAGTGGGCACAGGTGAGGTATTACAATGGTCACATTGTATAATGGGGTGGTTCAGAAAGCTAGCTCAGACAGCAGAGTACAGGATGGACCGGAGGCTGAGTAAACACAGCCAATATGTTTTCTTGCATATAAAAATTTACAAGGCAGTAGTTATAGCCACAACTGCCTGTACAGATAGTGGTTCCTGTCAACAGTAAGTCTATCTATGTTCTTGTGTATCTATCATTGTCATCCATCAATCTCTTCTAGCTATCAAATAGATGATTGACAGCTGTGCTGCCTACAGTGACCAAGAAACTCAGAAATACTAACTTTTGTAAAGTCACACAGTAACTCAGTAACATAAGCAAAGATCAGATTTTTATGATTTTCTGTCTCCTTGTCTTGTATAGTTCTCCCTGAGCCAGTTCCCTGTTTAGAGATGGGTTATCATCGTATCTTCTTTAAATAAATCTTTCCAGTGGCTTATGGAATTAACCAACACCTCATTTCCTCATTATGAAAGTGTTCAGGCAATCATATCTACTCTGGAGCCCAGGCCTTCCAAATCCTCAGAAGAAGGTTCAAATCTGAGAAGTGAATATATTTTTCCCTAAGCAGAGCCTGTCAGAACATTTTTAATAAAGACCTGGCCCAATTTCAGAGCTTTCTTTTCATTAGGGCAGGTCTGAAAGCAAAGGCCTTGAAAGTGGTTAGAAAAACAGTGTAATCACTATGGTACCATTATCCTGTCCCTGGGTAATCATTAGGCATCAGCTTGCCAAAGCGAAGGGCGGCAAATTACTCATTTATTGTTACCTGAGCTGTGCAGAAGATTGAAATCTGGACTACTAATGATTTTTTTTCACCTTGTTTGGGAGATTCTGTAGAAAAGTTCACATGCAGCACAGATGCTAGCTGGCTGGCAAAGGTGCTTTCAGACAAATATGAAAGGGAAGCAAAGCATCATCTTCCTTCAAAAGTAAAGCTGAAAAGCTCCACATCATTTCATGAAAGCAGCTCTAAGGGAGAAATACTAAAAGTTGTTAAGATCTATAATTGGAGAAGAAACTAGTTAGTTGGCTTTGAGTAGATTTTTATCCGCTTTAAAAGAGATTAGACACTCAAAGTACAAGCTGGATTTAACACAAATTAAGTCTTAGGTAAATATTTACCAACAGTTAGTAGGAAAAAAATTCTTAGTGACATCATCTAATGAATTGGATTTTTTTTTTTTTTGTCACTTGCTTTGGCAAGTTTCAAATTCAATAAAGTCTCCAAGTCTAGCTATGGTAAAAGAAAACCAAACCATTCATGATCTTGTTAAAGTTAAAGCACGAACAAGATCTAGGACAGGCAGGAATGACTGGGAACATGAAAAGTCAGCCATTACGATATTTGTATCTATATCTAAAATAGACATCTAAAGTGAACCTTCAGGCAGTTCTTGATACTGGGAATACCTGATGTAGGCAAGGAGGAGAAGTCTAGATGGGTTTAGATAGTTTTGTGAATGCAAAATGTTACATCCAAGAGTAAAGATGGAATGCCTCTTGTTTCTATAGGAAAAAGTACAGTGTCTGAAACAGGGACATAAAAATCAAAAGCATTGATTTCCACTGCTGGCTCAGCTGGTGACTGCTTCTGTAGTCTGAGGCAATTTTCCTAGCCTATTTGTGACTAAATCTCAGCATCTGCAAAATGAGGTTAGGAATCTTTTCTGTTCGAGATCCAGCTAGTATTATTAGGACTTTTGTTCATGTTATTAATGTTTATGATGCCTTCAGGGATTTTCAGATAAAAAGCATTATATAAGCCCAAAGTGTTATTAATATTATTTTTCATGTTATTCTATAAGGGTATTATTGAGACCGATGAATTAACATTTGCAATACTCTTTAGAAAGGGTTAGAATAAAGTGTCGGTATCATCTAATGCACAGACTCACTCTTAAAGAGCACATAGAAAACCTGAAGGTGAGAGCTCCCTGATCAACCTGACATTAGGCTCATACCATACTCTTATCAGTCACTTAAAGCATCTGCCAAAGGATTATACGTGTGCATCTATTTTGCCATCTAAATTCAGGGTTCCAGTCTACCCATACCAACTAGAAAGGTGAAATAATGTGTCATTAAGTTTCATTTGTTCAAAATTTTCAAAGATCTAGTCATTTGTAAATTCTAATTTTTCCCTTTGTTTCATTGTGGATTTCTCAAGGTGTTCTCCATGCACTGCAATTCAGTTTTCTAACAGATGGGGTTTTAACACCATGGCACCCTTTGGGATTTTGGACTTTTGTCAGAGGTTTGCTTCATGTTTAGTGCCTTATAGACACTGGACATATTTTTATGGTGCCTGGCTTTGAATGGCTGTTAAAGTGTGTATTACAGGCATAAGACACCTTCAATTTACAGTATTTTACCTACTTACACCATTTCTAGGGCTCTCTATTGTAACATTATCATTAAGGTTGCCGGCCCTTTGCTGCCAACAACATGATTAAATCCTATCACAATTACTTTTGTTATAAAATCTTCTCGTGCTTCTTGGCCCTAAAGACGCATGGAGCCAGCCATGAAGGTGGTAACATAACAGGGGGCAATGTGCTCTGAACTGAAATTTTAGGAGAGTGGTAGCCTCGGGAAGGCAAATAGATCCCCAAAGTAAGATATTACTGTATTACTGTACTCTCTGGAGATGGGTTTCCTTTTGAAGTTTAGTTTATAATACTAAAGAGGGTTTTGCTCTTATTTTGTTTTTCTCTCTAGGGGAGTGAAGGGGGGGGATCTAATCTGGAGGAATTCTCACCAAAGAAAGGCTCAGAAAAAGGCCCACTGATGACTAGAAAAATGACAGCTGTTTTAAGACAAAGAGGAGAGAATCTAGTCAATGAAATAATGTCTCATGTTTCCTATACAATAATGGTGCTTCTTACACCTGGGAATGATGAAGTGTGAGGTGGGATTTCTTTCCCCCTCTGGTTATGAAGTATTCAGTAGTCCTCCCTACAACCAGAAGCAGCAGCCTGTAACAGGTGGCAAAAAGACAGAGACGTTACCTTTATGAAACTGACCTGTCTTCCAAAGTATTTAACTTGACTTTGTTAATGGATCTTCATGCAGTCTAAGCACCCACACCACAGGGCCGCAGGAGCCCGTGTTGTGTATCCATGAGGGACTGTAGGAGGCAGTGCAGAGCGCAGGTCAAAACCACCAGCACTTTGCCCAACTCTCAGTGTTGACTTCCTGTCTCTGCCACACGTTCACGTGCTTTCCAGCAAAATGCTTGTGCCTCGGTTTCAGTATCCTCACTGGCTTCCTCATCCTCATAAGGTTTTTGGAGGGACTGAATTAGTTGATGTTTGCAAAACACTTCACCTAATGCATGGCCCCCAGAAAATGTCTTGCATTCGCAGCAGTGGCCCGTGGAGTCGGCAGGCACATAGATGCTTCGGTTTGATGGCACCGAGAGAACGTCTATGCCTTTTCCTCCTCTGCCTGATGAATATGCAAGTGTGGGAAAATTGGCAAAAGGGAAATGGAGCATATAGAAACATAACCAATTCACTGCAATAAAAGGATATTTCATACAATAATAATAATAGCTAATGACTCTTGGACGTGGACTTGGGCTGAAATGAGCAGTACGTGCACATCATTTCACTGAATTCTGCAGTAACTCCCGAGGTCGGCGCTACCATTATCTTCAGTTTACCACTGAGAGGTGAAAAGGACACAACTTCTATCTGAGGAGCTGGGAGTAGTTTACCCAAATGCTTTCTCCTTGTCTCTCTCCTTCTCCCTCTCATGTATCTATGGGAATAAGAACTGTTAACTGCGCGCTAAGCCACAAACGTGTGCATGGTTGCAAATACAAGATATATATTTGTCCATACATATTTTCTCGGCAGCAGAACCAGAAGGTTTCAACTAAAGAATTCATTTTTAGACACACAGCTCTAGATCCTATATTAATATAACTATCTTTTCATGTTTGCCTATATGTTCACTTGTAAAAAGGTACAGACAAAGCCTCTATTCTCCTGGGGCTCAATATGCATGTCTTGTGTGTTCTAAATGCCAGCGGCAGAGCAAGGTGAGGGTGGTGTGGGGTGTTGTCTGCCCCAGATGTAGGTGGGAAGGAGGCACCCTGGCTATAGAGAGGTGAAAAACCAGCTGAAAACCTGGTAATTGCTGACTCCCATGCAATTCTAAATCACATTGGTGACTCCGAGAAACAAACTGAGGGCTTCAGAGGGGAGGGGGGTGGGGGAATGGGATAGACTGGTGATGGGTAGTAAGGAGGGCACGTATTGCATGGTGTACTGGGTGTTATACGCAACTAATGAATCATCGAACTTTACATCAGAAACCAGGGATGTACTGTATGGTGATTAACATAATATAATAAAAAAACATTAAAAAAAAGAGAAGTGAATAAGCCAGAAAAAAATAAATAAATAAATCACATTGGTGAGAAGGTACTGCTCCTCACCAGGGCGGGCCTCCGGTCCTCCCCCACCTCCCTCCACTTTGGTATGCCACTGCATGTCCACCTTAGGGAAGGAAGCTGAAGTGTGATGTGAAGGAAAGGATATATTTGCAATACATATTAACTATCTATTAGGTATTTGTTTAGCATTTTGATATTTTTAATGACTACTGTTAGGACACTTCCACAGCATAGAGAAAAACAAAACTTCTATGGAAACAAACACAGAGACTCAGAAACAAAGGCAAATAACTGCCACAAAATCATCTTCGCTCAATCCATCCCTTAATATCCAGAAAGGCTCAGAGGCACATATCTGCTTTATTTTGTTCCTGGGGCTTGGCAGGGAGATGTGTAGTTCTTTGATGATGAGAAGAGAATAGAAGAAGTAGTTAAGGATAAACCCTTTCCTATTTAACTGTTCTATTCTTTTCTTCTCCCCAAGATGAAGGATGATGTATGGAAAGGAATAAGAATTCAGAACAGTGTGACTAAATCACACTTGTTAAAGTTAGAAAAGCCCTGAATAGGTCAATTTTACTGACTTCATAGTGGGAAAAAAGCACAAGAAGCCTTTCATGAGGGCTAAGAGGTGTTGCAACTCCCCACCTGAGCTTAAAAATACTGTTTACTCACCTGCCTTCTACCATTATTGTCATCAAACTTTATTGATAAGGTCATCCCACGGCAACACTATAAAATAGGAGCAGTTTTCCTTCAGCCTATCCTCCTTTTGGAAGACTCATTCAGCTTTTTAGGGCTCCCATCTTATTACCTGTCGTGGTACCCTAAGCCACCACCACCATCACCACCGTTGTCCATACTGATATCACCAGGCATAAGATTTTGGGGGCTTTTGTGGGAACTCACGTTTCCAGTCTTCCCCACCCACTTTCTCCCTTCAACATCTTCCCCTCCTCTGTCCCATTCCCTCAGAACCCTGCTATGTGAAAAAGACTGGTTGATAAATCAATCAGAGAGGCTAATTCCTGAAGATGGGTTGGCTGGTTATTTTTATATGAATAAAATGGATGCTTCCCCTGTGCTTTCAGGCTGAGAACTAAGAATTTGGACAAAGAATCTTTAACATAGATACCCCTAAAATAAGGTCAGGATTAAAAGACAACAAACAACAAACACCGCTCTCCAGTTGTCTACTAGGGATGGTGTTAAAGAAAACATAGGGGCATGAATTGTCAGCTTTACACAGTAAAAATAAAGCAAGGCCCAGACATGAGTTTGTGATGAAGTGAGCGCACAATCCAAAATTTGTGCTACTGGTTTAGCAGTGAGTAAGTGCTTACAGCCACAAGAGCAAAGGGGTAAGGAAACTCTAGAAAGAAGGCTCCCTCTTGAAGGTTCTAATAAAAGGAGTAGACCCTTTATCCTTCTGAATCCTTTATAATGGCACAGAAAGCAGTGGGAAGGATCACAATCAATGGAGAGGCAAATACACTCTCCTGGGACCACTTTGCCTAAATATCAGGAAAAGGACTAATCATGTCCCTCAGATCCTAATGTAGATTAAGAGTTCAGGAGAGTCTAAATAAATATATCTAATTTTCTCCAACTAAACATATTCAAACACCAAATCTTTGGCTGATATATTCTAAAGTGATATAATCTTTTAACTGGTTTAAGATGCCTTTCTTAAATACAAGTTAGGGCAGTAGCAGAGATATTTTTGGTAGGGGTCTCCAATTCACAGCATTAAGGTTCTGTTTATTTCTGGTTGCTGTGTTTGACTTACTCTCATAATAAAAGGTTACAAAAGACAAAGTACACAAGACAATTGACACCTTGTTACTTCATCTTCTCATCAATTCCATATTCCTTTCTGTGTCTTCCTCATTTTTGTGGTGGTGGTGATTTTTTTTTTTTCCTATTTCAACCATCTTTATGTCTTTGTGTCTTGTCAGTTTTTCCCGTCTTTGACAATAATTTTCTTGGTTCAAATGCTCCACTGTGAATAGACTAGCTTGTAAATATTTTGGAAACAAGAATGAAAAATACGGTTAAATTCAGATCACAGAGAGCCTGATGGACTAAAAAAGTTCAGGGAGGAACCAATGAAGGTTTTTGAACCGAGGAAAGAACCGATGAAAAATGTTATTGTATGCTGGTGTAAGAATGGGCTGGAAGAAGTTGACACAGGCATCTGTTTTTAAGTGGAAACTAACATAGATGAGTATAGCAAAAGGCCCCCTTTGCCTTGATTTCTAGGGAACTACCTCAAACTCAATCTGCCATGCACCCATGATAGTGTCTCAAATTCCAGAGGTGTGAGAAGTACCATGGGTAGCAAAATGGACTTATGTTCACACCACTGCCAAGAACTTAGAGGTGAAAGTTAACCACCTTTGCAGTTTTTCATTATCCCTACCAAATCCTAGGTGAAAACGAATGTAATTATAATTATGACTGCCTCTATGCATGTTAGTAACTAGGGAAGCTGATTTATTTTGAAGATATCTATCTCTGAAATATTTTCCAAAACATGTATGTGTAAAATATCATATGTGTAACATATGTAAAACAATAATATACACATCAAATACATATATGAATACAATTAATAGTATGTGTTCCTGTTTCTTCTTTTTTCTTTTTTTAAAGATTTATTTATTTATTTGTAGAGAAAGAGAAAGAGAGAAAGTGTCCAAGCAGGAGAAGGGGCAGAAGGAGAGAATCTCAACCAGACTCCCCCTTGAGTGCAGAGCCCAATGCAGGACTCCATCTCACCAGCCATGAGATCATGACCTGAGCTGAAATCAAGAGTCAGATGCTCAACCGACTGAGCCACCCAGGCACCCCTGTTTTCCTGTTTTCTGAGTGTTGTTTTCTCTCAGTTAATGAGCACTTTTAAGGGAAACTGCAATGTAAGCTTTCAAGCAATGGGCAACATTGCTTCCATTGTTTTCAGTCAATGAGGGCTCTACTGCACTCTTTTAATTGAGTACATTTGGCATCATTTGCTCTCGTTTACATATAATCTTATGTCTTTTCAAGAAAATAATTGAAGAAAAAAGAAAAAATATTTGCATGGTCTTCTATATTTATCCACATGTCAACCATTATCTGATGCTATTTATTTCTTCCTATGGATTCCTGTTACTATCTGGTGTCATTTCCTTTCAGCCCGAAGAACTACTGTTAGTATTTCTTGTAAGGAAGATTCGCTAGCAATGAATTCTTCCAGGCTTCATTCATGGGGAAATATGTTTATTTTGCCTTCATTATCAAAGGATAATTTTGCTGTATATAGGATTTTTGTTTGTTTTTAACAGATTTATTGGTATAGTTTATATACTATACAATCATCCATTTGAAGGATACATTTCAATGACTTTTAGTATAGTCAGAGAGCTGTGCAACCATTGCCACAATCACTTTACAACATTTTTGGATATAGAATTCTTGGTTGAAAATAGTTTTCCATCTCTTTCGGTACATTGGTTATGCCATTTCATTATTTTCTGTCCTCTGTTGTTTTTGATGAGAAATCAGTTATTAACCACACTGTTCCCCTATATATAATGAATCATTTTCCCCTTGTTTCTTTCAGAAACCTTGTTTGACTTCGCTATTGATCTGCCTTCATGTTTTCTGACTTTTTCTTTTGTCATCTGAAACCTGTTATTGAACTCCTTTAGTGAATTTTTTATTTTGGTTATTTTGCTTTTCATTTCTAAAATTTCCACTCTCTCCTCCTTCCTTCTCTCTCTTCCTTTCTTCCTCTCTCTCTCTTTTTTTACAACTAGGTTGGACTTAACTCTGTACAAGCTGTCTCCTCTGCAATGTGCTACCACTAGTGGCTCTACTAAGAAATTTAAAATTCTTATTTTCATTAGCCTGGCTTCTTAGGCTTGCATAGCTTAGTGGCCAGACAATAACTGGTCAGAGATTATGCTCAAACAAATCAAACCTGTAAAACTCACATTTTGCCAATGGATCTGTGTGTGATTTAAAGAGGACATACACAGTTCAGACAATTTTCATCTGTCCCAGCCTCTCAGCCGTCTTGGGTCTGTGTGTGTGTGTGTGTGTGTGTGTGTGTGTGTGTGTGTGTACAATCCCCAGCAGTCAGGGATGTGTGGAGAACATATATAGCCCCACTGCAGCTCTCTCACTTCCAGGATGTCCTGGTTAAGTTTCTGGCTGCTCTGTAGGCCTGCCACTCATCACAACCAGGACTGCAACCTCAGGCTAGCAGAGCTGCAGGCTTGCCTCATTCATTTCTTACTAAGCTTTCTGCATGTACTGAAAACACCTGCGAGGCATGTGCTTTTGCTCTCAGCTCCAAACCAATTCCTCTCCCTCTGGCAGCAAAGCTGCTGGTTTTCACAAACAACCCTACTCTGGTCTAAAAACTGTGCCAATTGAGCTTGTATAGAGGAGAGACGGAAGTAGCCCCAGGCAAGAAGGCCACTGCTTCCCACTGCTTTTAGCAGAACTTCTAGTAGCTTTTCATAAAATAATGGTTATCTCTTTGTTGTTTTGCCTTTGGTTGGTTTCTAGAGCCTTGAAATGCTTGGGAGGTTTGCTTTGACAATTCTGTACAGTTTTATAGGTAGCTTTTGAGAATAGGATTTGCTGACCTCTTCCTTCCTCCAAGGTCCAAGGTCCTACCTTCAAATTATGCATTTCTTACCCCACAGTGGCTCCTTTTTCCACCATTTAATTTTCTGTTCTGGGGAACAATTTTGCCATATAATGCCTAACTAAAGTGGTGCAGAGATAGAGTTGAATCTGTCCCAAATAAACAAAGGAAAAGAATCATGCTGGATTTTAAAATGCAAATATTACAGTTGTTTAAGCCACTTTGCTAGTGGTCTAGAGCTACGACATGATCCATAAAGGAAGGTATAGATTAGAAACCAGTCAGCCTATTACTAACTGGAATTCACAATATCCTTGTTATTAGGAAAGGCACCATATCATGGCAACCCAGTAGCATAGCAACCTAGTCACACTGACCAACAATTGTGTGACATGGTGGCTAAAAGAAATAATGGACATAAAAATATAATGATTTCTGAGAATTATAAGAGAAAGGAAGGGGTAGCACTGTTATTCAAGGCTGGGAACACATCTTTACCCCACTGTAGTCCTAATTCAGTTCCATTTGTACCTCCAGAAACATCTTCCTTCATACATACAGCATGGGGCAGCCTATTCTCTGCAAGACTGTACAGGTGTTTGATTTGAAGGGAGACCAGTAGAGAAGTTTGGTTTAAAGGTTAACGGATAATCTCACATGAACTCAAGACAGGAAACAATAACACCAGGATTAATACAATGGGATCTGAAAGGTCATGACAAGGCTATCCCCCTGGCTTTAATGGGTGTTCATGCTAGTGGGTCTCTGTCTCTTGCAGCTTCTCTTATTTGTTCTCTACTTTCTTCTATAAATCAGCTTTGTTTCTTTGCCCATGGTCTCTCTGCTCCCACAAAATGACACATGGCTTTGGCTTGGCATCAACTGACTTTCATCCGTCTTTATAGACACTGCAGCTCTTTTTCCACAACTGGCTTAGACACTTACTGCTCATTTTACAATTCTCAAATGAAAGACTCTGATTCATCCATTTTGGTTCAATCGTCTCTGGCCAGTGGATCAGGCTTATTGGAGTAATTATGATTTTCTATGGCCATGCAGGGGCCATGAATGGAGATGGCCTTAGGAAGGAGGACAGACTTGACATGAGGATAATGACTGACATCTATAATATAATTGGTTTATTCCTACGTGAATCTCTCTATTCCTCAAGTGTTAAAAACTTTGTTGGATTTTCTCTGAGGCCAATACACTCAATTTGCTTGGGGTGAACTCCTTAAATTATTTTGATAACAAATACTATAGATTCTCTTATTTTCAACTTGCCATGGCTTGCTTTTCCTTCTCCACTTCAATTTTTGGTCATAGATCATTTAATATAAATGCTTACAATATATAATTTTAATTGATGTGTGTAAATACATATAAAGAATTGAACTGAGGAAAGGAGAAGGCATTTCATGGGAGGAAAAGAGCACAGAAAAATTATGCAGGCTGAAATGATCATGGTTGACATAGCTTTCTATGGCTGCTGTAAAAAATTACCACAAACTCGGTGGCTTAAAATAATAGAAATTTATTTTCCCATAGTTCAGAGGCTAGGAGTCTGAAAACAAGATGTCGATAATCATGCTTTGCTTCTTCCTAGCATCTGCTGGTTGGCAATCCTTTGTGTCCCTCGATTTACAGCTACCCCTCTTCAACTTCTGCCCCTGTCTTCACATGGCTGTCTTCCCTCTGTGTGTCTGTGTCTGTCTAAATCTCTTTCTCCTTGTAAGAATACCAGTCATTGGATTTAAGGCCCTAACCCAGTATGACCTCATTTCTACAAAGGCCCTATTTCCAAGCAAGTTCATATTAACAGGTACCAACGGTTATGACTTCAATAAATCCTCCTGTGGGACACAATTCAACCCACACTGGTCTAGTTGGCAAACTAGCTTGAATGGAATGGAGGACATGTGATATGGAAAAGTAAGGATAATCATGAAAATGGAATTCATGAGACCTGGGTCATAAATATTCATAGTGCAGATGCAACACCATATTAATCAATTCTAAAGGTGTCTTTCCCAAAATAGCCTACATAAATTCAAAGTATTAGAAGTATCTCCTCTAGAATTCAATAATGCTGAGTTTTGTTTGCTCATTCTTTGGAGCTTTTGTTTCTTCATATTTTCCTGGAAATTTCCACAAATTTTCCTACATCTTCTCCCACAATTTCTGGTATCTGACTGCTAACATAGATATATTACCCATGCTCTATCTAAAGCCTACCTGTTACTGAACTCTATAGCTAAAACTAACGATGTACTATATGTTGGCTAATTGAATCTAAATTAAAAAAAAAAAAGCCTATCTGTAACTTTGTACCCTAGATCCTATCCTCTTTTGACTATTCAAGGCATTACTTCAACAAATCCTCCTCCCCCATTTTCCTATTTTCTTTTTTTTTCCATTTTCCTATTTTCACTCTCAACTGGATCATTCCCATCAACATACATAAAGATACTATTACTTTGCACATCTCAAAAGAACTCAAAAGTCCACTGTACTTGCCAGATGCTGCAAAAATGGTTTTACTCCCTTTTCCAACAAAACTCCTTTAAAGGCTTTATATAAAGGACTTCTCTAAGTCCTCTCCTACACACTCGAATCTGGCTTTGACCCCACCACTCCACTCAAAATGTTCTTGTCATGATTATCAATAACCTCCAGATTACAAATTCAACAGTTCATTCTCAGTCCTCATCTTCCTTGACCTAGCATTTGACATATTGGCTACTTTTGTCTCTTTGATACATTAGCCTTCAAGGACACGACACTCTTCTCAATTTCCTTTCACTTAGCTGGTTGTTGCTTCTGGTCTTTACTGGTGATTCTTCTCCAACTTCTTAATAGTTGAGCATCCCAGAGTATGCTTGGACCTCTTTTCCTTTTTATATTTATGCATTCCTTTGGCAATTTACTGTTTTTTGGCCTTAAATGCCATGCTAATGACTCCTAAATTTATAACACCAGTCTAGAGTTCCCTCCTGTAATTCAGACTCCCATATCTAACAACCATTCATTATGTTTGAGTGTATAGTAGACATTTCAAACTTCTGTGTCCAAAACCAAAGCCATCCTATGACCAAAAGTGCTCTGCTTTTACCCACCTCCATCTCTGATGATGGCAACTCCATTCTTTTAGTTACTTGTGCCAAAAATCTTAGTCTTCCTGACTTCTCCCTTCTTCTCTCACCCCATAGCCAATCCACAAAGAGGGTCTGTTGTTCAAAATATAAAGAAGACTCAAAATATAATTGGAATCGAAACACTTTCTCCATCTCCACTGATGTAGTCTCATAAATCCACTACCATTTCTCACCTGAATTGTTACTTTAATGTCTTAACTGGTTCACTTCTCTTGCAGCTAATCACAACATAGCAGCAAGACTAAACTTGATAAAACTTAGGTCATATAAAATCTTTCTTCTATTCAAAACCCCCCAGTGCCTTCCTACTTCATGCAAAGTAAAAGCCAATGTCTTTATAGTTGCCCATAAAGCCTTGCATGAACTGGTCCCTTGAAATCTTGGATCTCCTCTCCTTCTATTTTTCTCTATCACTCATTTCACACCAGCCATACTGTCTGTTGACATTCATCAAACATGAAAGATTTGCCCTTGCTATAGGCCCCTTACAACTGCTTTTCCTTCTACTTAAAATGCTTCTTCTCCAGATGCTTGCATTTATAATCCCTCATTCCTTCAAGTCTGAGTAATTATTACCTTCTTAACAGGGCTTATTCCAACCACACCGACACCCACTCTAAGTATTCGTTATTTTGTATTTACCATCTTACTTCTACCGCGTGATGTACTAATTTCTTATGTTATTGCTACTTCTACCTCCTCTAGAACACAGGGTTCATGAGGACAGGGATTTTTGTCTTTTTGTTCACTGATACATTTCAAGTACCAAGAACAACACCTGACACATAGTAGTTACTCAGCGAATACTTGTTGAGCGAATGAATACTTTGTTTAGGTTTTAAGACTAGATCAATATCTTCTGAAGGAAAAAAAAGAATTTTTTCTTTCCCCTCTAGTGAACCTTCTCATTAAAGTATAATTATGACTAGTATAACACTAAAAATTGCTTTCAAAATATATATTTCATCACTGATACTAGTGGAGAAGAGCTGTGCAGTGTGCTAGGGAACATGATAATTTAATGGTCTTGCCTAAGTTACCTCTAAGTGATGTAAGCTGCAATGATTAATGGTCCTCCACATTACTGTGTAATTAAACATGTCAGGGACTGACCCTATCTCTTCCTTGGTATACTGTTGAACTCCGTTTCTCAGTTCTGTTCATCCTGAGAGTAGTTCTGGGTAATGGCATACGGTGGAAATTCAATAAAATAGGATCGCACTTCCCAGACTGAGTTCTTAAATTTGCCTTGTAGTTCTGTTCTCTTTCCTTGTCCCCTGGTCAGAGGGATAGGATACAGTGGGGGCATTCGGAGGTCTGAGAAGATGATGGAATCACTGTATGGAAGGAGGCTAAGTCTGTGAATTACAGGGTAGAAGACCACTCACCAAACTCTTCATTGGACAATGACGTGAATGAGGGCTAAAACATTTATAGTTCTAACTCGGTGATAACTGGGATTGATTTTTGTGATAGCTAGTCTACCATGAGCAACCAAGAGAACCAGTTCCTAATATTGTCTCAGAAAGGTCAGATGAAACGTGATTATGCAAAACTATGAAAATGGCATATGTTATCATTGAGAAAACTTGAAATCTTTGGCAAAGCAAGGCTGCCATCTCTAAAAACTGCTCTTTTAACTATAATATATTAGCATTTCTTCTTGGAATAAATAGGTTGGTGCTTTTTGGAATGGAGATGTGCATCTTTGGCCTATGTTAGGATTCCTCTTTCGATTCAATGGCAGTGTCAATAGGAAAGCAAGTTCGCTGTTTGTGCTTGTCACCACCTGGCTGCAGTTACATCGCTCAGCACTAAACACACTGGCTGTGTCAGAGCTGAGTACTGTCATTCTGATGAAGTGGGGAGTGTGTTGCCCTGGTAGGAAGCCTTTTAAATTGAATGACAAGGTTTTTCTTATTTGTTACATCCCCAGGCCATTGTCAAATCATATAATGCCAGCCCAGGAAAGTAATTACAGAACTGTTGTGAGGCTGTTAGCAGCTGCTTTTCATTTTTCCCCATTGTGACTGGGATGTGGTGGAGAAAAATTGGGATGACTAAGAACCACAACATAAACGCCACCCAATCTGCTGGCCAGTCACATGCGGCACTTACTTTTAGCCAAGGGGAAAAGAGCAGGTTCCCGAAATGTTATTAGATGTAGGTGCCAAATATAGTGAAGTATCTACAGCCAACTCTAAGAGGCCAGGCCACGGGGACAGATGGATTTCATGTATTAAATCATTACCAAAATCACTGGGCCACAAAGTCTAATTCCTAAAAACAAAACCCTGTGTTGATCCCATCAAACAACCCCTTTTCCTCTTAGCTACTTTTTTTTTTCTTTCTAGTGCTTTCTTTATTATTTGGGTAAGGACCACAATAAGCCTTCAGCTAAGAGTAGGTCAGTTAAAGTTTCCAACAATAAATGCAGATTCTTATAAAAAAGCAGTTACAAGGATATATGAAGAGCAAATAGACAATAGTAAATGTATTTTCATTTTATCACTTCATCTTAATTTGGTCCTTTTTCATAAGAACCTTATGAACTGGCCAGTGCTCATTTTCAAGGTTATTTCCTAAACTCTACTCAGTGAAGAATGGCACTGCATTTGATAGATGACTGATTTAAAATAAAATATGTATTGTTTTAATGTTACAACTGTTTAAAATTTAATGGAAAGTTCTTAAGATTCGTAACACAACTGAATGTTATGTTTCCAATCAGGTGACAATCTAATCAGGGTGAACCTTAAGTGATTATTCATTATTCATTTCTTTGAATGAAGTGGTTTAACTAGCTGTGCTAGAAAGTTATTAGGTTCACGTATAACCCTTTCTTGCTCTGAAAGTCATTGCTCTCCTTTCCTCCTTGGTCACCGAGATACAGTAAGTGCATTTGTATGTCTTCTAAATGTTGTGGAAGGCAGTCGCCTCCTTATACTCTAGGCAAAACTCCCATCACTCAGAATGTATAAGCACCTTTCATGAAACAGTTTATGTCTAAATGATGAAAGTGGTCAGAGGCTCGGGATCCAACAACGTCCCAAATGAAAATAATTAGAATCTGTGGTAAAGATAAGAGTGAGGTTTGAAACCTGTCGGTACATATCACTAAGCAGAAATAAATTATGGCTTGTCAAAAACGACAGATTTCAACAAGGTGCTTCCTTTTCACTTTGAGTAAGACCTTTTTCCACCCAGCAATTAACTTTATTCCCATTAATATTCAGTAGCATTGACAAGGCTGACAGAGTAAAGCTGGGTTTTATAAAACTAAAGACAGATTGATAGAGACTCATTACTTTGTCTAATAATTTCATCATTGTATGTTAGGTCTTAATAAATAAAGGACAAAGCTGTTGACTGTGGCACTGATTTGTTGTGCCAGGTAAAGGACTCAGATTTTCTGTGTATATTTTCTTTTTGTGATTCATAAATTTATTTTTGAAAATAAATAGTAATTTTGCCTAAGGGGTTGCAGAGGTGACACAATAATACATTTATACCACATCGCAATACGTTTAGTACTAGCATAGTTTTCTTTAGATATTTCTTCACAATCTGTAAATAATAATTATGCTGCACAGTTAAATTAAATAAAATGAGTAACTGTATGTAAACGACCCTTTGATTATAGGTGGAGAAAGCCTAAGAGCAAGTATTTGCTTGTGGTGCGGTAGAAAAAGAGCAAAGAATTCACTAACGATCCAAGGAAACACAAAACCAAACATTTCTGTCTTCCTTCCTTTAAGATATAAAAAGTTAGAAATAAAATAGAGCAGGTTTCACAAAGCTTCAAGATGTGTCAAAGATGATGTTGCTTAGAGACATAACATCTGTTCTGTTTTTGTATTTGTCATATTTCCTAAAAAAATTTAAAATGAAACATTGTGCTTTTCTAAGATTATGGACACAGTTGTTTTTTTTTTTGTTTTTTTTTTTTCATATAGGACACTTTGGCTGAGTTCAGCTTTGCTTTCTCTTCTAGAACAGTGAGAAAAAAAAAATCTCACTGTTGGTGAGAAAGATGTGATACATGCCTAACGAAATCAACTTGCATTTTTTTTCTGTAAGTTTCTAAGTTGTTCTTTCCCTCTTCCGTGACAGGTGACTTCTCACAGGTAAAAGCCCATCATTTTACCAAAGAACTCTTTTTCCTTTAACATTATATAGCTCAGCAAATTTTTTTGCCAGGGGCAATATTAATGAGTTGTGGATATATTACTGACATGGAATTTTGCCACTTGTATTTATTTTCTGTGCTATGACAACCTACTGTTCTGTGGTAGAAATGACACAATTTTAGTCCTTATAAATTCATAGTTTCTGCAAAAGTCTAATTTTTCATAAGTGAAAATTCATGTAGTGAAAATGGAATCATTTCACGCAGTTCTTACTTTGGCCCTAAGCACATGCACCGAATAGCTCTTTATTCCCCCCTTTTTGTCAGTATCAGTCTGCAGATGGGTAGGTCACACCTGAACACCCTGAGCAGGGAATGTGTAATTAGGTTTTAATATTAAAAACTTTACATTTGATTTCCCTATTCCTTTTGGATCCTTCTCTAATGTTCTACATCCCTTTAGATTTTTATCTCCTGTTAGCTCTTATGTCTTTTCTTCTTCGTAGCAATCTACTAGTCTGATTTCAGCTTTATTCAGCTCCCTGGCTCCCACCCAAATGCCCCTTCAAATTATCAATGCTAACATTTTCCTTTGGTTATTGTCTTGTTTTCTTCTTGATTATTCTTTTTTTTTTTTCCTAATCCATTTATGAATTTGTTCTTGCTCTTTGTCAATGAAAACTTTTTAGGACAGCAGACATTTAAAGAGCTGCATTCTTTCATTAGTCATATTTACTGAGAACTTACTATGTGCAAAAAGCCTCCGGGAGAACACAAAGATGTTTTATATACCATCATTGCCCTCACTAGCAGCGAATGCTCAAGCAGTGCCAATTATGTGTTGGACCCTGATCTCTGTGCTTTACAAAGACTACCTCACTTGGCCTTCACAACATGCACTGTTTAAATATGTAGGTTTTATTACTGTTCAGGTACAGTGAGGCTAACAGATCAGGAGATGACTTCCACCGAAAAGACAATTTGTCATTCATAGTTCCCAAGCAGAGAGGGGACATGCATGCTATGCAGGGCCACAAAAGGAAGCACCAGAGTCAATTAGGAGACAAAGGGAGAGGTGCCTGGGTGGCTCAGTCGGTTAAGTGGCCAGCTCTTGATTTCGGCTCAGGTCATGATCTCAGGGTCCTGGGTTCATGCCCTGTATCTGGCTCTGTGCTCAGTGGGGAGCAGTCTGCCTGAAGATATTTTCTCCTCCCTCTGTCTCTGCCCCTTCCCCACTTGCACTCTCTCTCAAAATGAACAAATAAAATCTTAAAAAAAAAAAGATGTGCTCACAGGCTAGTCATTAACCATCTCTAAGAACTGGCTAGCCCTAGGAGAGTCAGGTAAGTCCTGCAGGATCAGTAATTTCCCATATATCAAAGCATCAGAATTAAAAAGACATGCTTAATACACTCTAGAGCCTGGGTGTCTAAGACAGCCAAATAGCTAGTAAGTGGTTGAAGCCAGATTCTGACCCAGTAGGTTTGGCTCCAGAGTTCACATTCTTAATTCTATGCCCTGACATTTTACCAAGGAAGTTGAATTTTTGTAGGGGAAATAAAAAGTATGCAACATATAGGTGGTGTCATCTAACGTTGTAAGAGAACCAAAACGGGGCTACAGAATTCAGAGGAAGGAGATGTCAATCAGACTGGAGCACAAGCACAAGCTCAGGAAAGAAACAACACTTGAATGTATGTTTGAAGGATAGCAAAGATGCCCAAAGAAATGAAGAGGTCATTCCAGGCAAATGAAATTGTTTAAAAAGTGTGAAGATCTGAAATCAATTAAGTTTGGGGAGTTGAAAACTACCAGTGTGGCAAAAGTGTAAGCAAAGCATGTATATAGAGGATTGAAGGAAATAATACTGGGGGGCTCCTGCGTGGCTCCATCATTTGAGTGTCCAACTCTCGATTCCAGCTGGGGTCATGATCTCAGGGTCGAGGGACTAAGCCCTGCATCAGGCTCTGCTCTCAGCAAGGAGTCTGCTTGAGATTCTCTCTCTTCCTCTCGCTCTGTCCCTCCCACTGCTCATGCTCTCTCTCTCTCTATCTCAAATAAATAAATCTTAAAAAAAATAAAAAGAAAGAATACTGGGGAAGTTATTTGAGATCAGCATTAAGAAAATCATGAATTAAATAATGAACAATTTGGACTTAATTTGGGAAAATATGAGAAACAGTAAGAGGTGTTATATATATTTATATGTGTAACATGTATACACATATAATACATACATATACATATATGTATACATACAGAGAGAGAAATAAATATATACACAAAGAGAGAAATAAATAAATTGAAAGTCTTTAAGCAGAAGAGTTCCACAATCACACCTACACTTCAGAGGTCAACTGGCTTCTGTGATACTAGAACTGGAAGGAGAAAGAAAGGGGGGGAATTAATTAGGACATTATAGAAAGAACACAAGTAAAAATTAAGAATAAATCAGAGAGAGTTAGGGGATTGATCCCAAAGTTGTTGTATAGAAATAGAGTTGAAAGCACCTGCTACTAATATTTCCGCATTTGAAACTCCATCACATAAGGAGAGGCTAAAGCAACTGGGAATTTTACCATGAAGAAGAGAAAACCCATGAGGTAGATCCTCTCGGTTGCTGCATTGGCCAGACCTCAGAGGCTCCTCTGGGCTGCGAGCTGTGAGAGAATGAAGATGTGGACAAGGGCTCAGCAACGCCTGTATTTTGGTTCAGCTCAGAATATGATCATAAGAAGCACAAAGGAGCCTCAGTTCCACTACGACTCAGAACAGCACTGTCAGCGGAATAAAAGAGAGTCATTTATAATAAAATAATGTATTTCAATATGTAAATGCTTAGACAAGGCTAATCCAGGAGATTTGATGAAGGAGACTGATGCCTGCACCTCCTGATAGTGAAAACACTGTGATTTAAGAGAGCTAAGGTCAGAAAGCCTTCAACACAAGAAATTCAGGAAGATAAAACAGTGGAAATCTAAACGGTCACTAAAATAAAAATAAGTCCTAACAGACCAGACTTATTTGTCTATAAGAAAAAGAGGGAAATGAACTTAATTGAAATAAGGATAACATGCCAAGACAAATTACAGACTTTGGAAACAGAGAAAATGATGAAGTATGATATTAGCACAAACGAGCTGGGCCTTATTTATAAGTGCAATGTCAAAATAATTCCCAATGTTATGACGGGATAGTGACAAAGTATCTCTGAAAACATATCTCCTGCCTTGAATTCCTCCACATGTTGAGGCTCACAGTCAGTCTCTGGCATTTAGAAAGACCCGGGACACCATATCCTCTGATAAACTATGAGGGATGAAGGTGTATGGCAAAAAAAAAAAGTGGTAATAAAAGAAACCACAGAAAAACTATGACAGAGATAGAATCTATGCACACTGGCAAAAACAGGCAACCCCCAAAATGAATACTTTCAATATGCAAGTTTTATAATCTAGATCTCTTATTATTGTTATTCGCAAAACTTTAAAAACATGTGATGGTAAAATATGAAACATAAAAGCAATCTTTATTAATACAATTCAGTGAGATCCCTGCATCATGTGTATCTTTGCTAATTTCATAATATTTAAGTCTAAATCTGTTAAAAAGAGTCTCAGGTTTTCTTTGCTATATACTTGCATGTGGCAGCTTTGTATGCCAAATAACACTGGCATGTCATGTTGGTCACTCAGTTGTAATGAGTGGCATTGTTTTGTTGATGTGATTTTCTGAAATGATGAAGAATGCTCAGAAAACATAGTGCAATATTCCCTTGATTTAAACAGTATTGCATTCCTGGAAATTTTAGTTTAAAACTATGAAGAAGGAAACTTTGTCGTGATATGTAAAATTATTTTTCTAGACTCTCAAATAATTGTAAACCAATTTTCCCTTGCACAAACATTGATGAGATATTTGAAAGTCGTTTACCATAATTCTCTATTGTGCGAAGCTGACATATGCATAGTGGGACATCTAGCTTCTCTGTGCACCCATCCCTTCTAAATACAGCATCTTCCTCCAATTGCTATAAAAAAATAAAAATAATCACAGAATTTAAAAATTCTCCCTGTAAAGAGTAACAGAGCCCAGGGTAAGGAGATCCCTGGCCATAACACATATTCAAGAATATGCTAAAACCTCTTAGGGAAATAAGCAGAATTCAAGCATTGGGTGAATGGCTGAACTAGATCAAGGTTGAAAAATCAAATGCTTGCAGACACAAAGCAGGTATGAGAAATGTGTAAACTGGGCCAAGAGAAAGACAATAGAGAGTCATGTGGTCTGTGTGGTCATTTGTCTCAGCACTATTTGTTGAAAGAATATCCACTCCCCATTGAATCATCTTGGCACCATGTCAAAAATCAAGTGTCTGTAAATGTGAGGGTTTATTTCTGGACTAATTCTATTCCATTGATCTATATGTCTATCCTTATGCCAGTACCACACAGTCTTGAGTACTGTAGGTTGGTGGTAAATTTTGAAATCAGTAAATGTGAATCCTCCAACTTTGTTTTCCTTTACCAAGATTATTTTGTTTTTTCTAGATCCCTTGAATTTCCATATGAATTTTAGGATCAGCTTGTCAGTTTCTGCAAAGATACCAGCTGGATTTTGATGAGGATTGCACTGAGTTTGTAGATCAATTTCAGAGTATTGTCATTTTTAACAATGTTGCCTTCTGACCCATATACATGGAATGCCTTTCCATTCATTTGGTTCCTTAAATTTCTTCCAACAATGCTTTATAGTTTTCAGAGTGTAACTTTTGTACTTCTTTCGTTAAATTCATTCCGAAGTATTTATTTCTTTTCTATCTGAATGCCTTTTATGACTTTTCTTACCAAATTGCCCTAGCCAGGTCTGCTTAGTTTTCAAAACTTATATATCTTAAATCCAGTTTATCTTTTACTCATTATTTATTAACTTGGTTCAGTCAAACCAGTTGCCTCACTCTTTCAGTACTTTGTGTCTTCCGTTACCTTTTGGATCTTTCATAATTTAATTCTTCAAAGAAAACACGCCCGAGTAACATTGCTCTACTACTTCAGAGATTATTTCGTTAATCCACACCATTCTGACACATCTTTGGATATAGTCTAGATTGATATTTATCTTGTTACTGTTTATTATTTGGGACACTTTCCTTCTCAAATTAAATGGTAAGCTCTATTGAGGAGGTTCAATATTTTCAATGCTAAGGCCTTCAAAAAAAAAAAAAAAAATCCTAACAGGGTTCTATGCACAAAGAAATGGCTCAAGAAATGTTTTCCATTTGCTTTTCTTCTTTCACAGAGAAGTAGTTCTGCATCATGTCAAGTGATGAACTTACATCTGAGTCTCAGTTTTTTCATCTGTGAAACAGGAGTAAAAATATCTAACATGATAAATATTAGAAATGGCCAAGTAAAACACATTGCCCATAGCAGGCATTTGGTATGGGACATGCACTTTCATTATTGATAAAAGCAATGCGGAAATTGAAAAATTAAGGTTAGCGTTTTTGTTTCAAAAAAAGCAAAAAAGGGGAATGGAAACTTTGGACAGTTACAAAAGTCACTTAAGACTCTATTTTATTACAATGTCATATCTAAGGCTCCTATAAGTGCATTATTCTCCTTGGAACTCTATTTATTTCAGGGAGAATATACAGTAACAAACAGAAAAGGTCACAATACCCTCCCAATCTTATCGCTTATTTTATAAAATTTCTGGCATCTTACACTGAAAAACTGATAGATGAATAACATCAAGATGCAGTGTATTGAAAGTCAATATTTAATGTCAAATACCGAAAGGTTAAAAGACCCTACTCTTTAAGTCATTGCTTCAGTTTGAAATTAAGTGGGAAACCTTGGAAGCTGCTTTTATTGTTACTAGTTTCATATTTTGTATCAGTTAACCAGAGAAAAATAATGGGAAGTGTTATATGTTGCTTGACTTTTCTTTCTCCACAAACTACTAAAACAATTCTTTTTGCAAAAGTTTATTTTTTAAAATTCTAACCAGAATAAGGTTTAGCCAGAGAAATGGTATGATTAGGTAAAAAGTAATATTTCAACTTCTTAAGCTTCATTAAAGCACAGATTCCTTTACTACAACCACTTCTTATGGGGAAGTACTTATTTTAAATAAAAATATTATATTCTAAATAGAGTAAGTCAACAGATGTATCAGAGTGAATTAAAAAGTTGCACATTCTTGGGTTTCCCCCTTGGCAGTTATATTTTTGGCTTTGCCCTCCATGGGTGATGGAATAATTTCTAGTCTTTACAGAGATTTGGGGGGGGAATTCTGAAAGGTTATTTCATGTGTGCTGAGGAAATTATGTGTATCATCAGAGTCTAGCCAGGAAATAGAAACCACTTGAGTAGTAAAAGAGACTTTAATGCAGAAAATTGATTCCATGGGTGATGAAAGAGCTGAGACACCAAATAGGGGACACGGGAGCAATCCAAAGATTAACAACAGGAGGAAGCCAGCCTCATCCACCACTGAAGGTATAAAGGGCAAGGGCAGTGTTCCCAGCACTAGTGGAAGCTGGAGACATAGCTGGCCTCCCTGCCAAGAGCTGGATTCATGAAGCTGCTGGCAGGGAAGGAAGAAGAAGAGAGACCCTGGCTTAATCCTCCCCACACACCCCTCCACAATTCAATCTGAAGTCAGCTAAGCATGGGAACTACAGCTGAGGAAATGAGTGCCTCTTGATACAGAGAAGAGTGGGGAAGGGGAGGGAAGGGATGTGAGGGCAAACAGGTCCAGGATGTACATATCATGTAATTGTCTAGTTGCACACATCATGTAATTGGTGGGGATGGTGGGAGGGAGCAGGGGAGAGGCTGGTGGTGAAGAAAAGAACATGGAGTGAGTCTGGCCATTTACACAGTAGAGGATATGAATTGGACCCTTAAGTTTTACTTATTCTTTTACAGGAAAATAATCAACATGTTTGGGACTGAGATAAACTATTCCGCCTCTTGATTTTGCATTACATTACTAAGCTTATCAATGCCATTATAATCTTGCTTTAAGGTAGACCCCTGGGGGGAGGGGCCATAGTGTTACCCTGTCTCTCACTACAAACTTCTATATTCCAGTATGATATCACAATGTTCTAGTGGTTTGTATACACACACACGCGCACACACACACACACACACGCACACACACATTTTGACTGGCAGAAACTATAGAACATAAAATGTGATGGCTATGGGAGGAGAATCAACTATGTAAATTGTGAAACATAAATTGCAATCCCAATGTTCTATGAGAGTATAAAATTCAAATCTGTTCATCAAGACACTTTTAATATAATGAAAAATTTTACGACTCAATGGAAGACCTATTACAATGAGGTCAGATTTTGCTTCTAAAGTTATTTGATCAAAGGCTACACCTCAGCTACTGATGGACTTGCTAAAGCCAACAGAGACAGGCTGGGCAGGGAAAAAGAGCTTGATGACAGCAGACCATGGGCAGGATGAAGAGACCACTAGGACTTCTGGGAAATGCCACCTGGTTCCTAGTTACTGAAGTTAGGGACTCACTCCCATCTAGTGTGCAAAACCATTAAGGATACATTATTACCATTCATCTGATCTCGACAAGAGAATTTTTGGTGATTCAAAAAAAATAAAAGATAAGACAAACTGATGAAGCTGTATTTGGGTTAACTTTACTAAACAGCAAATTGGCAGACAGTCTGAAAACAATGTAAATTCTGGTTCTTTAAAATTACAGCTAATATTTTTCTACCTAGCTGGCTACTGAGAAATAAAATTTTGATGGTTGTATGGCTCATGTAAAAAGGCAATATATAGTAAACTTGCATAGAGATTCCCATTGATGGGACCGGAGGTTAGGAGCCGGGAGAAACAGCTACAGCAAGTGCCAACCCTCCCCAGAGCTCCCACATACTCACAAAATGCTGTTCTGTTAAAAGTTCAAGAAAAGAGGTTTGCCAAGAACCCTTTTTTTGGTAAATATGGGAGTTTATTTGCATACTAAATAATTATAGAAACATTTTACAGTATAGCTTTCATTGGCTAAAGACTGGCATGTGATAATTTATTTGTAAAAACATTTTTTCCTCCAATTCAGAACTCAGAACTCAGAAAATATTTTGTAAGAAAAATATCAATAAAATATTTTCTCTATTAACTTTGAAAAAAGCAAAAAGAATAATACCATGGTGTGTTTGTTTGGCATCAAAAGTGTTTTGATTAACTGTCTTTAGAAAGGGCCCAAAGGTTAAAAAATAGAAGGGAGGGAGGGAGGGAGGAAGGGAGGGAGGAGGGAAGGAGGAAGGAAGGAAGGAAGGAAGGAAGGAAGGAAGGAAGGAAGGAAGGAAGGAAGGAAAGAAGGAAACAAAAATCAAAATTGACATAAGTGTTTCACATCAATAGATCCAGTAGTCTGGGACCACGTGAGACAGGAAAGTTGGGAAGGAGGGCTTAGAAGAGAAAAGTAAGATGAGCTGATTTTGTATATTCAAATAGATGTCCAACACACACTTAGAAATATAAAATTGGCTTTCTCTTTCCCATGGCATCAAAAGCAGCTGCTTTAGGACAAAGATGAATATTTTTATATATATTAAAAAGATGAATATTTTATATATAAAAGAAATGTATGGGGGCACCTGGGTGGCTCAGTCAGTTAGGCGTCTGCCTTTGGCTCAGGTCATGATCCCGGGGTCCTGGGATCAAGCCCCACATCGGGCTCCCTGCTCAGTGGGGAGCCTGCTTCTCCCTCTCCCTCTGACCCTCCCCAATGCTCGTTCTACCTCTCTCTCCCTCTCTCAAATAAATAAAACACACACACACACACACACACACACACACACACACAGAGAGAGAAATGTATGGCCACAGAAGTTGTTGCTCCTGTTCTGAGTGAAGAGTAGAAGGGTGTGCAGCCTGAATCAGTGGTGGGAATGACAAACACGGTTTCCCGTGTTCATTGCTACTCAATAAAGGGTTTTCCTGTGATAGACCAAGGAGAACTGAAGAAGGAGGGTGCAAATACGTTTAGGGCTGCATTGTGGATGTAAATTTGAGTGTTCTTGACTTGGTTATTGTAAGAAAGGCAGAGAAAAATATTCTTGGAATGACTGTGCCTCGTTGCCTGCACCCAAAAAAGAGCTGGCAGAATCTGCAAAGTTTTCTTTCAATCTCTCTAAAAAGATGATGTCCACCAATACGTTGCGAGAAAGTCCCTCTACAAAGAAGGTAAGAAACCCAGAACCCACGTGTCCTGTTATCCCATGTATTCTAGAACACAAAATATTGACGTATTGTTCGGAAGAAACAGCATACTAAGAAAAATAAGGAAGAGGCTACAGGTTTATGCTAAACTTTGGGCCAGGAGAATGGGAGGCCAAAGAAAAATGCCAGCAACATATCCAAGAGACATAGGCTGTCCTCTCCAAGAGCTTCTATCCTTAGTCTGAATCCAGGCAAAAATAAGATACTAAGACTAACAAATAAATAAGATCAGATTTTTTTTTAAAGAAAAAAATATGGGATTGAAGTTTGGATGAAAGTCAGGGGTAGAAATGTATATTTTTTACAAACACAGATACCATAAATAAAACCAGAAGTGAAACAATGGGAAAAAAGGTTTGCAGCACATACAAGGGATAGAAGATTGGTTTTCAGTAAACTACCAATTAATAAGAAAAAGGCAAAGACTGTGAACAAGGACATCACAGGGAAAAAACAGAAATGACCAATAAGGAATAACATAAGGAAAGACTCTCAATCCAGTAATAGCCAAGGGAATAGATCTTAAAAGCATAATTTATATCATTTTATACCCTTCAGGAAACTAGCAAAATTTTTTTAAAATTTTTAATTTTAATACTTTCTGTCAAAGCACTGTATAAACAAGTTCAAGTGGCCTGACATCTCACATCACAATATAGTAGAGCCCAACTCAGATCCTTGCACTATGATGCTTTTAAGTTGCAGGATTAGGGAAAGACCGACCAGTTCCCTGAGGAGATTCAACAGCAACACGATATCCAAAACAGTTGCTACAGTTCTAAGTGGCTGGTTTGGTGTTATGCTTGGGAAGAATGCCAGTCCCTTTCCTGGGAGTCAGGTGGTGGGATCTAAGCCTTACACTTGAGACTACATGTTGTGGTAAGCTAGCAAAGAACTCACCCTGTCGCCTTCATAGTTAAGGAAACACTGGCCCCTTCATTGCATGAAGAGGAGAGGAACTAGGGTCCAAGCCTTGAGACTGAGAAATAGTGGCGGCCTTAACCATAGGTCATAGCCACTTTTCATGGAGTTTTGAAGGAGTCCAGCACTTTGGGAAGCCAGCCAACAGGAGGTTCGTCTTGAACAAGTTAAACTCACCTCTAACAAGGATTAGCAAGGATATGGGGAAATGGTAGTCTCATACAACACCAGCCGAGGTTTTACATTTTACAGCTGGTTTGGATGGTGAGCAACGTACTCCCTGTTCTCCAACAACGCCCTAAAGAGATTGCAATACCCCGAAGGGGAATGACTACAAGGTTCCAAATGCTCCAAAGATCCCTATGCCCAAAATATGATTTAAAATGCTGTAGAGTTATCCTGACCTGAAAGAAGTGTGTGATTTGGACAACGGACATTTCAGTACGAACCAGTGGAGACAGATAACCAATAACCACAGGATCTCCAGAATCCCTTGAAGCTTGTTTATAATATTGGATCCCTGGTACAACCTTGGGGAACAAAGAACTTGAAGAATGACAGAGGAGTTGCCACTAACCCAAAGCGGGGACAGATAGCTGGGAACTGAATTGATTAAAAGAAAATGAGGAATTGCTATATTTCTTGCACAAAATATAATTTACAAAGATAAATTCCAGGCAAATTTTATTTTACTTTACCTTTTAACATATTATGTTATATTATATTTTATATTATATTTTATGGGGATGAATATATTTTTAAAAGTTCTGTGATTTGCTAATATTTCATAGTGGTTGGGAGCATTCAAAGTAAAACCAACCAGGTTCCAAATTACTCTACGATAAGTCCCTGCGGTATGGTTTTTAATTTTTTAAACTGCAGTTTCCACAAGTATAAAATAAGGATTGTTACTAATCATTAAGATTAATGAAACGATGTTTATAAAGCACTTACCACAGTGATCTCAATCAGTGGTACTTTATGGATAATATTCACAATGTAGGAAACTGAAAAAATAGAGAAAAGAGGAAAAGATCACCCATAACCTGATCACTGCAGCACAAATGCCACTATTTTGGATACTTTCCTTTTGAAATAGATCTTTAACTCTGGGGATTGTTTTGTTGTAATTGTTGTGCCAGCTTCATGAGGGCAAATAGTATGAACCTTAGCATCTAACACAGTCAATGATAAAAAAATTACTGAATTTAATGACTCAGTCAATAAGTTGGAATTAATATGTGTTTTTTCCATATTTTTGTCTAGAAATAACACGTAAGGCACTCTCAAATAGGCAGGAATGTTCTTTTAAAAACATTTTTGGGGATGCCTGGGTGGCTCAGTCGCTTAAGCATCTGCTTCAGCTCAGGTAATGATCCCAGGGTCTTGGAATCAATTTCCGGCATCCGACTCCTTGCTTAGCAGGGAGCCTGCTTCTCCCTTGGCCTGCTGCTCCCCGTTTGTGCTCGCGCTCTCTCTCTTCTCTTGTGTCTCTCCGGCAAATAAATAAATAAATAAATAAATAAATAAATAAATAAAAACATTTTGATATAGTTCTTCAAGTAATGAAGATTTTCATTTTTAAGTTGCCTATATTATTTCAAGATATTTCAAAAATATGATTAGGCAGACTCAAATACGTTAAGAGTATTCCTCAACTCATTTTTAAGCACTCTATCTTTAAGCATTTTATTATTGTTCCTAATACATGTAAATACAGGTAAGTTTTTCAAACTGATATTATATACTAAGAATCCAATTGCCTCATATAGTTGAAAAAGTCATTTCCTTTTGTCTTTTTTTTATTTTTTATTTTTTTGTTTTTTAAGTAGGCTCCACACACAGTATGGTGCCCAATGTGGGGCCTGAATTCATGACCCTGAGATCAAGACCTGAGCTGAGATCAAAAGCTAGATGCTCAACTGACTGAGCCTAACAGGCACCCCTTTGCCTCTTTAAAAATAAAATGGCCATATGGGTGTGGAATTGCTAGCTTATTTAAGATCCTTGAAAACTGTGTTTTGTTTTTGTTTTTTTCTCCAAGGATTTCTTCATCTTCTCTCAAATCCCAATAAAGTTATTGCTTTAGCAAAGGCAGATCAATGCTTGCCATTATGCTCATTTGGTACTTTCCCAGGTAGTGTTCATTTCCCTCCTGTTATTAGTAAGAGAATGACTCAAAGCAGCTCAGGTGGTTTATCCTCTAGCTCAGCACTCATTTACGATTTCTGTGATGTGGATAAGAGAAAGCTGACTAATTTTAAAATACATAAACTGAATACACAGGAAATTAGGACAATCTCCAGAAGGCATGCCGGGCCTCAGATGACCGTATTAATTTGCTGGTGACTGGCTCTTGCTTCTTGTTCCCCCGTTCTCCCACACATACCCTGAGCAAATCTTTCAGCAGGAACTCGTCAGCCCTCCTTCTTCCTCTGCAGCCCAGTGAGATTCATTTTTCCCCATGTTCTTAAAGTAAGTCTCAATAATATCATAGACAAAACCAACATATACGATCATCCTTGCATTAGTGAATTAGTCCCTGCCTTTCTTGATTTATTAATATGTTTGACCACTTTACCTGTAAATAGCAGCTTTAATGTTAGACTGTTGGGTGGAAGAAAATACAAGTTAAATTTTGGTTTTGGATTTCATCACTGAACCTCTTTGAATAAAAATCCAAAGTTTCATGTACTTAGAGAAAGCACTATTAGAATTTCATTTTGGAGAACATATCCAAGCAGCATCTGAAATAAGTGCATGTAAACTGGCTCATTTCACAAATAATGAAAAAATTAAAAGTATATAAAGAGAAAAAAATTTAAATCAGTATGTAAAAGCTATTTTAAGTGATCTATAACAATAATAACCACTCATAACTTGAAAAATAACAACTGAAAACGAAAAATAAACTCATATTTTGAATCTTTCTTCATTTAAGATAAGGAATTTAGCAAACTCTACTTCTTTCTACCCTCCCCCCACTCTCCTTCATCATCTTTATTAACATAATCTGAATGTTTAGTTTCACCTATTTGATACTAAAATATCATTTTGAATATGCAGTGCTTTCTCTTAAAAATCATTTGACATTTGTGTTGCACATTGTAACTACAATAATTTTTTTTGACCACTGTTAAACGGAAATAAAATGTTTACCTGAAAACAATGCTAATCACTAGTGCTATTACCTCTTGACTACTTCATCCTTTAATTCTTAATTTTGATTCCTTACTCAGTTTCTATGTATTTCCTTTTCAAGTATCTTTTTCATAAGATTATTTGAATTAATAGACTTTCATATATCTCCGGTATACTTCCTAATTTTGTTCACAGCAGTATGTACACACAGCCAGTGGTTTTATAGCACAAAAGTATTCTACTGAAATGAAAAGCCCTTGGAAGGTGCCAGTGCTACACAGGGTATATGAATTACAGGAAAAGGTAAAGGTAAATAATCTTACACTCAATTCACTTGACAGATTTTTTTTTTTAAAGATTTTATTTATTTATTTGACAGAGAGAGACAGCCAGCAAGAGAGGGATCACAAGCAGGGGGAGTGGGAGAGGAAGAAGCAGGCTCCCAGTGGAGGATCCTGATACGGGGCTCAATCCCAGCCTTCTGGGATCACGCCCTGAGCCTAAGGCAGACGCTTAAGGACTGCACCACCCAGGCGCCCCTACTAAACAGATATTTAAAAGACTACTTAATGTTGGAATTTCTAGGCTTTTGAGAGGTACTTAATAGCTGAGTGAACAAATAAGTACGTAACAAATGTGTGACAAATGAATTAGAAAAGAGAAAGATTAGAAGAAAGATTATCAGTTAGGCATAGTCCCTAAATAATTCTGTAAAAATGGAAATGTAGAGCTTGATCCACATTTCTAGTAAGTCTTCATAAAATCTTTGATTTAAAACATAATTCATTCTATCAACAACTTATAAGAAATCCAGAATATACTGAAAACTGAAGAAAGTTAAGTAGATTTCCCTGCTTCACATGACCATTGACCACACATCTAGAGAAATTCTAAGACTTTCTAAGTTATGTGTGTTGATATGACTCTTACTTAGGAATATTTTATTTTAGACAACCAAACTAAGGACAAACTTCCTTATGATTAGATTTTTCTGCTGCACTAGATCTCCTGGGAAATAAATATTTACTGTGTCATCTTTCTAATTAACATTTTCAGGAAGACTTATTTACTAATCCAAGTAACGTTGCCTGCATAGACAGGTCAGTCAGGTATTTTAGGCTTTGAGCAGATTCCAGATCATCCAATTATTTGTTCAGTATATCTATATTATAAAAAATTAATTAATTGCTACTTTACTCTTCACAAATAAAAATCTATAGAAAAATGAAGCTTTCAAATATAGATGGAGAGAGAGAATTGCTGCAAAGTTCATTTTCGCCCAATCACTTTAGTAAATTTCCAGGAAGACATAAGCATAACTATGACGACATCTTGGATTCATAAATTTGTTCTTTTTATGAAGAACTCAAAGATAATTAATAGTGCAGATAACATCAGACTGAAATAAAATCAGCTCACATGAGATGCTATAATTGTAGATTTTGTTAAAATGGGACATTCTAATCTTTTGGACAACAATGCTTAAGTTTTGCTTTTGTCCAACCCAATTAATTACTATGTCTTAAACACTTAATCATTTTATCCATTCCCTTAGAACTCACGTGCAAGACTTACTATGCTCTTTCATAAGGAAAGGACAAAAAGAGATGAAAATATGTCAAAGTCTGTCTAAAAAGAGGGACTGAGAAGGTAATATTTTCTTAGCATAAGGTGCCAATGCTGAAGTAAAGCTAGTATTTTGGAGCCAACCAAGGACAGCCAACAAATATAGTTTGAATACCTTCTTTCTTTTCTAGAGGTGTCAAAGGAAGCCATGTGGCCTACTCCAGCATTGGAGGAACTCCAGAGAAATATTTCACCAAGGTTTCATGGCAGATAGGCCAAATGCATCCTGGATAATATTCTTGTGGTGTGTGAAGAAGGTGTTAAAGAGCCAAAGAAAAGTCATTCTCAGGTTTCTCTGAGCCAGATTAAAAAAAAAAAAAATCCACAAAAGATAAAAAGTCAACCCTGACAGAATTCAAGATGAGTTTTAGTATTTTCGTATATCCAACCTGTACTCACATCATTACATCTCCTTATGGAGATGAGGCTGTGTTATGCTTCCCTCTCATGACCTGTGGGAAGCAACACATCGGAAATACAATGAGAGGGGGACTGGAAATGCATCTGAGATAAGAAATAAAGGGGTTCAGCTTGGGGAAACAAAGCCATTTGGCATAGACTGGGCTTCTGACACCCACAATGGTGTACTGGAACTCATGAAAAGGTCTTGCAGGATTTTAAATATGTGTAAGATAAAGATTCTTAGGGAATTCCCCACTGAGAAAATAGAGGGCACATATCAAAAGTTTGTTGGCACTGACCGCCAATGTGCTCTTCTATTGCTGCCCTTAGGCAGCTGTTTAAAACGAGAAAGGAGAAAAATTGCCAAAAGAAAAAGGAGAAAATCCTTTGGAAAGCACAAAAGCCTCCAAACAGTTCCAATCTTAGAGTGTTATGATGTTAAAATATGAGGCACATTATCAGGAGATGAAAGTTCAAAGAGGCCTCAGCTTTGTGTTGGATAAACAGGAACATATGCCCAGCCTCAGAAATATTTCAAATGTGTTGTGAAACTTCGCTCAGTTAGGAGAGAAATGTTAGAGTTCAACTGTGAAAAATTCAATTGCATATTTGAAAAAAGCAGGTGCTGGGAAAGACCACAAACTTTCTAAGCATGTCGGCACCATATCCCACAGTGGCAAACAGAAGTGAAAACGTTATTAAGGCTCAGAAAGGTTTTCTGAGTGATACATCACATGAGCTGAAGTAGCATTTCCACGTCACTGTGGAAATGTATTCCTCTAAGGGGAAAAAAAATCAAAGTCTGAAAGAAGGAAACCGAAACACTGGAAATATTCCATAGTCGGCCTTTGTGGAAAATTTATAAAATTGATGGAAATATGGTCAGAAGTCAGTACATACCATAAGTGAGAGATCTCTGTTAAGAAAGGTTAATTGAAAGAAAGAGAATAATAATTTTACCCATGAAATCTAAGCCTAAAATTTGCTCACCTGAGAAATCCTATGCCAAAGGAATTTTATGTGTTGATCTTCAAGTCATCATGGTGTAGGGAAGTATGAATAACTAATCAAAAATTTTTTTCTTAATCCTGTTAAGGAAGGGACTTTTAATACAGTTATTCCCTTCCTCTTCTAAGTGATTTCTAGTTCTATTACTTTTGTGTCCACTCAACTGGGAACAGTATTCCATGAATAGTAAGGGAGAATTGATAAATGCTGAGTGATAAAGCAACAACCCAATACCAGTACTGAAACAGAGGAAAAGTCAAGCAGTTCCAGGACCCCAAGGGAAGGTCAGATACTGGGGAGCAGGACTCGCTCTGGCTCAAATGCAAGGACTATCACCAGTTCTTCAAGTTGCAATGTTCTCTGTCCCAGCCACACAAGGTCCTCCCTATCCTGGGGCCAGTCCATACACACCACCATGCCTTGACATGCCAAATGCTCAACTCCAACATACTTAAACTCTGGGCTTTTACTTTTAAATCTTACAATTTACAAACTGTGTTGAATGGCATCCACATAGAAATTGATGAGAATTATCGCAATTTGAGTACTGACTGAAGTTACTCATCTTGCCCTGTCTCTTTCCTTGAAGGCTTGCAGTGTTTTCTGCTAATCTGGAAAATTAATCCACATTACTATGCCATGGGGTCAAGGGGTTAACCTCCCAAATTAACACAAGAGTTTGTTTGTAAAAGAATCTAGAGAGAAGAGAAAGTAATCTGATACAGTAGCAAGGTTGAGGGAAGCATTTTAAGGCCAATCACTCTTCTGAAATCTATATTGTTCAATCAACAATAGCATCTCCCACATCAGTGACCTCCCAGAAACTCTGGCTTCCCATTAAATATTTTGCAGGAAACATTAAAAAATATAGTAAAAATGCAAACACACACACACACAAAACCATAATCATCCCTGTAGTATTCACTTTCCATAACTAACAAATGCTTATAGCTTGTCACTTTGCTTCAGATTTTTAAAAAATAGAGCATTTCAGATAAATTTGAAACAGTATTTGTTACACTTCCCCACGTCATCCCTAACTCTCCCTCCATCCTCCAGAGGCTATCATTATTTAATTTGTGTACTTCTAGTCTTACTATGTTTCTAGATCATTTTATATATACATCTATGTATAAATAGTACATGATATTGCTTTGTATAGTCTTTAAACCATTCATAAATGTACTCATACTGTACATATTCTTAAACCTGCTTTTTAATCACTCAACATTGTGTTTTACTTGTCCATGAATACATATATAACTAGTTTGTTCAACTGTTTGTAGCATTTCATTATTTAACTGACTATATCATAATTTATATTTAATATAATTTATTTCCCTATTCCTCCATTAGATATTTCCAATTTCTCACTATTATGCACAATACGGGATGAATAACCTTATACATACCTCCACACATGTGCAAGAGCTCTCTATGGATGCCCATACTTCCAAGTGAAGTTATAGGGTTGTAGGATATGAGTACTTTCATCCTTACTACATAGTGCCAATTGGTTCTCTAAAAGGATTATATGAATTCACATTCCCACCAGCAATGTTTGGTGGTTCCTTTTTCTCTACATGCTCACCAGCACTTCATACTTACATTGTCAGATTGCTTGCCAATCTGATGGTAGAAAATAAAATCTCCTTACTTTAATTTAAATTTCCTGGATGATTACCAGGCTGGAAGATCTTTTCATAATTACTATCCATTTGGGTTTCCTATTTTATGAATTGTTTTTTCATATATTTTATCCAACTTCCTTTCGAGATTTTATTTTTTTGTCATACTTATTTGTAGGAGTTCTTTATATATTCTGAATACTGTGATTACATCCACACATGTCTATAAATATCTTCTCTCTATATGGTGTCTGCCTTATAACTTTGTTGTGACTTACCAGGCAGATATTTTTAATACTGGTACATCCATTTTTCTTAATTAATTATGGTTTTTGTGTTTTGTCTCAAATATAGCATACTGAAATTATAATACTAACATACATATGTACAATATAAAAAGAAAAATATGTAAATTTACACACACACACAAATATTACCTGCAATTTCATCACTTTCTTAAACAGTCTGCAGAAGCTTTAAGTCACCAAATCCACTGAGTGATTTCACTAAAAATCTATGTTATTCATCTTGGTCTACTCTGTTGCTTAGCAATTGCTTTCACTTCAAATTGAGTGCCAACCATATTAGGGAGGCAGTATAAGATTTGGCATCAGGGACACATAAGAGCATGTCACAGCTCTGCCATTGACAAAGTATATGACTTGGTTTCCTAACCTCAAACATGGATTTCATCACAGTATCTATCACACAGATTCCTCTGTTTTGATCTTCCAATGTATAAAAAGGTGAAAATAATGGCACTCTTCTAAGCTCCTTATAATTAATGTTTTTAATCCTTACAACAACAATGTAATGAAGGAGACGCTATTATTATCTCCATTTTACACATGAAGAAACTGAGAGACCAAGAGGATAAATAACTTGATCAAGGCCGCATATGTAACACATAGCAGAGCCAAGACTTAAATCTCCAAGACCCATGCTGTATAGCACCTCACTATACTGCTCCCCAATAATTACTTCCTTGTAAATAAATGAAAGAATGAACATAAAACACTTAGTCCACTGCTTGGTCTATAAACATGCTCTACAAATGTTATTTTTATTTCCCGTGAAAGCTATGCTAAATTTTTTATTTTACTCCAAATTTGAATATATTTTCCCACAGACAACTTTACATTAGTATGCCCTGATATCTTCTGTAGAACACTAGAGCTGTACAATCCATAGATTGTCCCTTAGAATTATCATATAAAGAGAATCTTACTACCTGCATGCTTTTGCCTTCACTTCTGCCTTGTCCTTCTTCTCTTCCTCCTCCTCCTTCAAAATACCTTTGAGAAACCTCACATGCCTTGACTTAAACTTTCAAAATTAGGACCCTCAAACAGATGCACTTTCAATTTTTTTCTTCTGACCTACATATAAAGTACCTAGTATAATGCCTGGAAAATAGCATGTGTTAAATAAATGTCAGTTTTTATTCTCATTGTCAAGGTGCTACAGCATATCACTTCCTCTTTATCAACTGAGTTGGATTTCTGCAGCAGCATGAGTGGGAGGCAGGTATAAGGAACAATGGGATGCTAAAGGATAGTAAAGTGCATTTTCTCCTTTCCTTCCAACAGAGAAAGAATTTCACTTTCTTTCCCAAGGTAAACTCCTCTACGTATGTCAATGATCTTATCCACTTTTGCCTCTTCCAGTATCTTAACTCCTCTTTCAAGTCTTCATTCAATCTTTCATCTTTTATTCTCTATATTATCGACTCTTTCATAATATCTATTTTTAAATATCTCTATTTTATTGGCACTAAGATATCATCACTTGTAAAGAAGAAAAAATGCTGCCATTAAATGAGGATAGAACACTTTATCACACATTAGATATTCACCATATTATCATTCTTGAGCTTGAGCCTTCATGGAAAGGAAAACATTAGCTAGTAAACTGAATAAGGTATTCTTAAAACTTCATACTCACAGTCCAATTCTTCACATACTCAGAGTTGTTGATGTCATTTTCCCACTCAGTATTATACTGTGTGCTACCAAAAGCATGATACACCATCTCCTAAAAGTGTCCCTCTTAGGAAATGTCTTGTCTCTAAGACATTCTTCCAAGTGCTTTACCCATCCTCTAAGCTTTGACATGCATGTGCTGACAATGACTAAAAGTCCTCACTGCTGCCTAGCTAACAGCAACTATTAAATACATCCCAATTTCAGAAATGTGAAAACATGAACCAAGAAAAAGTATGCCATAGAAACAATGAAATAATAGTAGATTCCTTTCTTTGGATTATAAACACGATGAAATCACCTCATAAAGTCAATGAGATATTAGAACATCGGAGTTGGAAAATAGTGAAGAAAAGCAGAAGGGACCAAAACTTTCTCTCTCTTTAACTCAACAATGTGCTTGTTAATTTAGTAACATTTATTTATATTCCTTTGCCAAAGATTCTGATCCAATATTTTTACTTTGATCTTTATGCTCAATATGATTTTTCTGTACATCATATGGTTTTTGAAAATTTAACTACAGCAAGCTTTTCTTTCATAGAATAATGATTTTTATGGTCTTATCAAGGTTATATTTATAATATACTTTATAATAATATGTTGCAATAAACTTTATAATATTCCAATATACTTTAATTCAGACAATTAACTCACAGACCTCTCCAAAATGCTGATTCCATCTATCCAGCTCATTGTTTAAAATTCTAACAATATTGTTTGGGGGACAAGTGATTAATGATTTCCATATATTATTGAAGCAAATATCTCCAAAATTTGTTCTTCAAAAGTGGCAACATTTTACTTGGATTGGTAAAGAAATCCTGGCAAAACTTCTGAGATTATAAAAATAACTGCCCAAAACTGGATTAACCTGCCTTTCAGCTATAAGTAGGTGAATTATTTAATACACGATTTTAAAAAATGATATTTTTGTCATAATAATTTTTATGTAAATTACTTAATTTTTCTCATTTCATACAAATTGTAGACCTCTTTGTTGAATTCCTGCATTGTCTGAGTTATTTATCCCAGAACAATGTAGCATTTTTTAAAATTTAAATTCAGTTAACCAACATAGTCAGTTTCAGATGTAGTGTTCACTAATTCATCAGTTGCTTGTAACACCCAGTGCTCATCACATCACATGCCCTCCTTAATGCCCATCATCCAATCACCTCATTCCCAACCTACCTCCTCTCCAGCAACCCTCAGTTTGTTTCCTATAGTTAAGAGTCTCTCATGGTTTTTCTCCCTATCTGATGACTTCCCATTCAGTTTTCCCTCCCTTCCCCTATGATCCTCTGTGCTATTTCTTTTTTTTTTTTTAAGATTTTTATTTATTTATTTGACAGAGATAGAGACAGCCAGCGAGAAAGGGAACACAAGCAGGGGGAGTGGGAGAGGAAGAAGCAGGCTCATAGCGGAGGAGCCTGATGTGGGGCTCGATCCCACAACGCCGGGATCACGCCCTGAGCCGAAGGCAGACACTTAACCACTGTGCCACCCAGGCGCCCCTGTGCTATTTCTTATATTCCACATATGAGTGAAAACATATAATTGTCTTTCTCTGGTTGACTTACTTTGCTCAATATATTACCCTCCAGTTCCATCCATGTTGACATAAATGATAAGTATTCATCCTTTCTGATGGCTGAGTAATATTCCATTGCTTATATATACCACATCTTCTTTATCCATTCATCTGTCGATGGACATCTTGGTTCTTTCCACAGGTTAGCTATTGCGGACATTGCTGCTATAAACAGTGGGGTGCAGGTGCCCCTTCGGATCAAAACATTTGTATCTTTGGGGTAAAAACCTAGTAGTGCTATTGCTGGGTCATAGGGTAGCTCTATTTTTAACTTCTTGAGGAAACTCCATACTGTTTTCCAGAGTGGCTGTACCAGCTTGCGTTCTTACCCACAGTGTAAGAGGGTTCCCCCTTCTCCGCATCCTCGCCAACATTTGTTGTTTCCTGTCTTGTTAAATTTAGCCATTCTGACTGGTGTGAGGTGGTATCTCATCATGGTTTTGATTTGTATTTCCCTGATGCTAAGTGATGTGGAGCATTTTTTCATGTGTCGATTGGCCATTTGTATGTCTTCTTTGGAGAAATGTCTCTTCCTGTCTTCTGCCCATTTCTTGACTGGATTGTCTGGGTTTTTTGGGTGTTGAGTCTGATAAGTCCTATATAGATCTTGGACACTAGCCCTTTATCTGATATGTCATTTGCAAATATCTTCTCCCATTCTGTAGGTTGTCTTTTAGTTTTGTTGTCTATTTCCTTTGCTGTGCAGAAGCTTTTTATCTTGATGAAGTCCCCATAGTTCATTTTTCCTTTTGTTTCCCTTGCCTCCTCTAGGAATTTTGACAGATTCTTGTCTCACATTTAGGTCTTTCATCCATTTTGAGTTAATCTTTGTGTATGGTGTAAGAAAATGGTCCAGTTTCATTCTTCCACATGTGGCTGTCCAATTTTCCCAACACAATTTATTGAAGAGACTGTCCTTTTTCCATTGGATATTCTTTCCATGAATTTTTTAAATTCTTCTTTAATTTCCTGGTTGACCCATTCATTCTTTAGTAGGATGCTCTTTAACCTCCAAGTGTTTGAGTTCCTTCTAAATTTCCTCTTGCGATTGAGTTCAAGTTTCAAAGCATTGTGGTCTGAAAATTTGCAGGGAATAATCCCAATCTTTTGGTATTAGTTAAGACCTGATTTATGACCTAGTATGTGATCTATTCTGGAGAATGTTCCATGTGTATTCGGTTCTGAGTGATCTATAAACTTGGTGTTCGCCTGAGTATCCTGCTGGTTCTCTGGGGGATGGGCCTGTTGCACTGATTCTCAGGTTTCTTTTCCTGGGCAGAGTTGCCAGGGGGCTGAACTCAGTGTAAGCTGCTTCGGGTTACTCTACTGGTTTTTGTTCCTGAAGGCTTTTTGCATTACTTTAGAAAATGAGAAAAAAGTAAAAAATGGTAGTGCCCTGATCTCCAGCCCCAGAGCTGAATGATCACGGCCCCTACTCTTCAGTGTATCCTCGGGTAAAGAAAATCAATCCCTTTCATGTGTGCCAAACTCTGCAGACACCTGCGGTGCTCACCCACACCAGTCCTCCCAGAGGATGGCGGGGGGGGAGGGGAAGGAGGCAGGTCTCACAGTGGTTGTTCTTGCTGAGCCCCTGCTTGGAGAGTGGTTGCCCAGTTGTGCTGCGGTTCATGGTTTATGGCAACACCTAGCTGAGAGGCCACTCTGGGGCTCACTAATTGTAGCCAGTTTCCCCACATCAATGTTTGGGAACTCTGCTGCACTCAGGCATCCCTGTTCTTTTTGTGACTCTGGGGATCCTGAGACCACGCTGTCCCCCCTAGGATTCTGCCCTGCTTTACCACTTGAGTACCTTTCAGGCGGGGACGTCCCTCACCAGAGCAAAGTTCTAAAAGTTCGGATTTTGTGCTCTTCTGCTATATCTCTTTCCAGTAGCTGGCTTATTGGAGGCTCCCTCCCCCTGAGGTTTACCTTCCGCTATATCCCCTCAGATTCATGTCTCCACACCTCCAACCTTGCAGAGAGTGGTCACTTTTCTATTTGTAGAATTGCAACAATTCTTTTCTTAGATCTCAGATTAAATTCACAGGTGTTCAGAATGATTTGATAGGTATTTAGCTGAATTCAAGGGACCACATGAAATGCAGGTCCCCTACACTGCCACTATCTTCCCTCCTTCTCCAACACTGGAGAATTTTAAAGCACAGGTCAAAGACTCAAATAAATAAAAATTAAAACAATGAAGTTCCTCTTTTCCCCCATCCCCATTTGTTGACAAGGGTACAAAAGAAATAATATTGTTGATGAAGGTATGAAGAAATGAATATATTCATTACTGCTGTGACAATGAATTTAATATCCATTCGGAAGGGTATTTTGGCATTCTGTACTTTGAAACTTTGGTTGTGTAAATGTCTTGACCTAGCAATTCAAATTAGAAATTTATCATAAGGAAACAAATAGAAAAGTACCCAAAGGTGTAGAGAGAAGGATGTTTGTCACAGAGTCATTTAGAATTGTGAAGAATCAAAGCAATCTAAATGTTCAACTACGATTGATTAAACAAATTATGATACAACTATTTAAAAATTCTTTAGCCACCAAAGATCATGAAATAGACCCATATTTATTTAAATGATATGGCAGAGACAGTAATGCCTACTAAACATTTTACTTGTTCCTTTTATCTCCTGTCATGCCCTTGCAGTGAGGTAGAGTGACATTATTCATTCTGGCCACTGAAATGTGGAAGTCTGGTGTGCCACTCCCAAACTGAGGCCATTTAAAGCCCTTATAAGATTTTTCCAATCTTCTGCTTCTCTTAGTTCAAAAATTGAGGAGACAGGGCATTCGCTACTTTGCAGCTGCAAGATAAGGGAGCTTCCTCTGCTGGGTCCCTAAATGAATGTGTGGTCCAGAGCCCTCCATTGACTGATTTGGGATATGTAACATGAGCAAAAACTAGCATTTTTTACTATTAAATCACTAAAATTTTGGGTTTTGGTTACTACAGCATATACTGTCCAATACTAATATACATTCTACAAGGTTCACAGCATATGGGGTGCCTGGGTGGCCCAGTCAGTTGAGCATCTGACTCTTGATTTCTGATCAGGTCATGATCTCAGGGTCATGGGATTGAGCCCCACATTGGGCTCTGGGCTCTATGCTCAGCAGAGAGTCTGCTTATGGTTCTTTCTCTCCCTCTCCCTCTGCCCCCCACCCCATGTGTGGTCTCTCTTTCTCTCTAAAATAAATAAGTAAATCTTTAAAAATAAAATAATAAAATAAAATAAAAGGTTCACAGCATATGAAATGAAACAAGTGCCAAGGATATAATACGGTAAAAGGCAATACTATAGTTTGTTTTGTATATAGAATGACAATATCTTAAAATTTTTCTTTATTATAATTTGCTGTATCTTGATTTTTAGAAATGAGCATGTTTGTCAATAAACAAAACTAGCTTTTTTCACTTTGTAAGAAATATTAGAACAAAACAAATTACATACATTGCTCAAATTTAAAAAGCGCTTCAAGAATGGATGCATAGAAAACACAAGAACATATCCAAATTATACCAGCTCTTTTTCAAGCTAATAGTTTTTAGAAATATGGGATATAGAGATGTACAGACAGGGTCACTCAGTCCATTGCATGTGTGTGTGCATGTGGATGTTTATGTGTATGTAAATGGGGCTTATATGTTGCAATGCTGAGGCAAGCAAAAGAATATTCTTGGTGGCAGTAGGAAAGTTGTGGTACCATATAACGTGGGATGTCACATCAAGAACAAACGTCCTCTCTATGGAAAATGTCTTGGAGGTAAGTAATGAAGCTGGAGAAGAAGAGCAGACCCTGAATTACCCAGAAGGCAGCAGAGGTAGCTGCCTGAGCAGAGAATACATATATATAAGGGTTTTGTGGCCACCATGAACATCTAAAAGTTAGCATACACTGGTCTACCCAGACACTGACCCCTTTTCTCTGGCTCTCCTCAACCTCTCTTTCTTTCCTACCTTGTCTCTGGGCCTCTACTGCCTTCTCTCTTCCATCATATTTTCTTCTTTTTTAATTCTCAGGAACCATCATGGCCTCAGGACATTTTTGCATTACTCAGAAATCTTTCCATTACTATGAAAGCAGTCAGGATGTCAAACAGAATATGCATGGCCTTTCAGATGAAAGGAAAGTGGGAAGTTTCTTCTCATTGCCTCATGTTAAAGAGTTAAGGTTGTAGAGAAGAATGGAAAACATAAGTGTTCCAGATATAGAGCAGGGTATTGCCCCAGAGGCAGAAGATTGTTTTCCCTGATATTGGTTACTCCAGTGGAGTAAATGTTAGGGCCAGGAGCTTTCCTTTGTTGCTGCATCAGCACTGACTAATCCCTTTCTTCTTTTCCATTCAAGAGGGCAAATCCATGAGCAGGGAGCTCCCTAGATCTCTGACATGACATTGATGTAAAGCTTAAAGATACTTTGCTTAAAAGCAGAGAGAACTGAATGGGGGTTTGATTCTGTGCCATGGTGATAATGAGGACAGCTAAGGAGGTCTGTTACTGGCAGAACTGGTGTGTGCTTTAAGACACACAGTAGTGCCAAGAAACAATACAAAGTGTGAGAACAAGCAGACTGAGTCACGATCCATTGCAGATTCTAAATTGTACACTTCTGTCTCTATATATAGCATGTCAGAAGTGTCATTTCTGCTGTCATGAGAACTTTTTAGATTGTCACCACCATAAGTACAGCAACAGCAGTAGCATTTCTTTATATGAACTACATCTGAATCCCACAGCAAGATGTAATTTCCCCCGACACATTTGACTTAGGGAATATTAGGCTGGGAGAATCTCTGGGGGAAACGGGGCAGTTTCTTGATTCTATGTAAAGAAAAGTCGTTCTGGTTGACATAGACTACAGAGTGTTGTACTTTTTTGGATCTGGCTGTCAGAAATCTCCAAGTATGGTGAGAAAGATGTATAATATTCTTTCAGCAAAGCTATTTTTTTAACCGGTATTATGTGGGTTTGAAAACAGAATGGGAGCGCCCTCGTTAATAATCCTTCTGCGTCCTGATTGTGCAGCTGAGGTGCTGGAGGCGAGGGGCTGTCAGATTTTCAAATGTAGGGGGAAAGAAAAACATTTTAAAGGGTCACATGTATTTCTCTTCTGTTATTTCTGCTTCCTTTAAAAAACTACATCTTTGGTTCATTTGGAGGAAAACCTCTTATTTATGCAGACACATTATAAAATAAAGTCTTCCTTTGTTACATGAGACAAAACAATTCTGGGGAATGCCTTGGGGATGCTTTAATGAATGATCTCTTTTATTTATTTCTTTTCCTATGTGTATTAAAAAATATCTGGCAAAAAATAAATCTAGTTGGTCTCAAGAACACAGAAGTGTTCTGACTACAGAAATCTTACTATGACCAGATGTAGAGGGAAATTTACTTCAAATAAGCATTAATCATATACACACTCACTGTGTGGGATTAGGATGAAAAAGAAGTCAGAGTCCTTACCCTTAAGAAGCTAAAATATGATTTTTTTTAAGCCCTAAGCATTGGTTCTTTCTTTTTTACATTAAAATTTATAAGAGCAAAACTCACTTTTTGGTATATGGGTCTGTAAATTTTGACAAATGCATATAGCATTTGCATAAAGACACCGAATAGTTGCTTAACCCCCAAACGTTCCCTCAAGTCCCTTTGTAGTCAAACCCTGCTCTCACCCCCAAACCCTGGCAACCGCTTGTTATCTATCTCCGTAGTTTTGCCTTTTCCGTAATGTCTTATAAATGAAATCATATAGTATGCAGCCTTTTGCACCTGATTTATTTCACTTAGCAAAACACATTTACGGTTCATCCATATTCTTCAATATATGGTGCATTCCTTTTCACTGCTGAATAGAATTCCATTGTATGAATGTACCAGTTTGTTTATCCATGCACTAGTTGAAGGACATATGGATTGTTTCCAGTATTTCATGACTATGGAGAAACTTGCTATCAATATTTATATATCAGTTTTCCTGTAAACATAAAATTTTATTTCTCTTGGGATAACTACCTGGTAGTAGGACTGTTAGGTTATATGGTTAAGTGTATGTTTAACTTTAAAAAAAGTTGGCCAACTGTCTTCCCCAGTGGTCATATCATCTTACAACCCCACCAGCAATGTACAAGAATTCCGTTTGCTCAGAATGCTTGCTCACACTTGGTATTGTCAGTTCTTTTTAAAAAATTTTATCCACTCAAATAGTTTTAGTGATAATTCATTATGGTTTTAATTTCCCTAATGATTAATGATGTTGACCATCATTTCACATGCTTATTTGTGATCCATGTATCTTCTTTGGTAATGTATTTGTACGTATCTTTTTCCCATTTTGAAATCTATATTCTTTGTTTTCTTACTGAATTCTGAGAATTATTTATATATTCTGGATAAAAATTTTTCATTAGGTAGGTGTTTTGCAATTACATTCATGAAGCCTATGGCCTATCTTTTAATTCTTGTAACAGTATCTTCTGCAAAGCAGGTTTTCATTCTGATGAAATCCAATTTATCAGTTTTTCTTTTGGTGCTTTTAGTGTCTTACCTAAGAATTTTTTGCCTGGCCCCAAGTCACAAAAATTTTCTATTTTCTCTTCTAGAAATTTGATCATTCTAGATTTTACATTGAATTCTATGATCTGTTTTGAGTTTATTTTTGTATAAAGTATGAGGTATGGGTCAAGGTTTTTTGTTTTTTTTTGTTTTGCCTTGTCCAATTGCTTTAACATCTTTTGATGAAAATACTATACTTTATCCATTAAATTGCCTTTGCAGCTCTGCCAAAAATCAATTGATCAAATATGTGGGGTCTACTTCTGACTCTCAATTCTGTTCTATTGCTCTATCTTTTCACCAATGCCACATTGCTTCGATTACTATCATTTTTTTTAAAGATTTTATTTATTTATTTGACAGAGAGAGAGACAGCCAGCAAGAGAGGGAACATAGGCAGGGGAACTGGGAGAGGAAGAAGCAGTTTCCCAGCGGAGGAGCCTGATGTGGGACTCAATCCCAGGACTCCGGGATCACGCCCTGAGCCGAAGGCAGACGCTTAACAACTGAGCCACCCAGATGCCTCTCAATTACTATCATTTTATAGTAAGTCTTAAAATCAGACCGTGTGAGTCTTCCAACTTATTTTTTCAATTGTTTTGGCTATTCTAGTTCCTTTGCATTTCCATATGAAATTTAGAATCAGCTAGATGATTTCTATGAAAAAAAATTACTGCTAGGATGTAGATTGGCATTGTGTTGAATCTATATATTTTTTAGGACATAAACTTCTGCACAGCACAACTAAAAATCCTAAGAGGCATCCTAGAATCAATCAACATATGCTAACATGACTGATTGTGAATTTGGCATTTGACAGTCACATAACATCTCTCTTTTAGAATAGTACCCATTGGATAAAGCACTGGAGAAAAATATTGAGATTATGAAATCTATTTCTTGGCCCAATATATTCTGGTGGCAGGATTCAGCATAAATAACAACTTAGTTTCCAGGTGTCCAAATCAGCCTAATAGGCCTTAGAAGTCAATGTAATTATTTATAAAGGGATAGCTCATCTTCATAGCATACTCTACTAACGTGTGTCAAAATAGTGAACTTCAAACTGGAAACGTGATTCTCTCTGCCCAGGAAGACTGAGTGGTGTCACATAGAGAACCTCTGTTTCTGACAGTGTCCCTGTTTGTTTGTCCTATTTGAAGAATGACAATACAGCTGCTTAGAGGCACAGGCTCCAAGTTAAATTGAGAAGGAGAAATGTCAAGGGGTATTCACATCATATTGGAATAATTCCTAGTGCAAAGAGAGCTTATGAAAGGGAGCCTGATATTCATATTCATGGGGCCCGAAGATTACCACTATGTTAATATCATAGAAAAGAATAGTACTCTTTTCAGTGGTTCATCTACACCCTGTTTGTTTCTTCCCTTCAATTAGATCGTTTGATGAATTGCCAGTTTTCTTGGTTTCCTGCAGATTTCCATTGTAGAAGTTGTAAAAATCTTTTAATTGCACCAAACCAAGTACCCATCCTTTGTTGACATGGGGTTGGCTTGTGTCTTGAGAAATTTTCAAACAGAGTCTGTGGATAAAAGTATAGCAGCATGTTTTGCACATTTAGGGGGGAAAATCAACAAGAACTGTTTTTTTCTTATTGTCACATGCTTTCTGGCATCATTTTAAATTTATTTATAATACTGCTGTCATTAATATTATGCTCACTTGGTTGAAATTATTTTGTTTTTCCCCTTTGGAAATAGAGCTGCTCAAGACTGATAAATAATAACACATTATATAAGTACTGTGTGGATTATTTAACATTCTGATTAATGAGATATTTTCTACCCCAAAATAACAATCTTCAGCACTTTGCAGATGTAAGCTTGTCAATCTCTGATCATGAATAGTGTTTACATTTGAAAGACAAATCTGGTACACTGGTAAAATGGTTAATTTTGCCCTCAAACCTTTTTAATGAAATCGCTGGTGCAATAGTCAGGATAAAATGTTCTCATTAAAAACTGATCTGTCTGTATGACATTCAGCCAGACCAGACAACACAAGCTCATGCAAACTCAAAGATTTTTCAGAACATAGATTCAGGTTCTGTTAAGGTTGTTTTTTACTTTGGTTATTTATCAAACCAGCAAATAAACATGGCAAAAGCTATGAAGGAGATAGGGGTACAAGAGAGTGGACTACAAAGGAGACAGGAGTACAACACAACTCATTCTGCTGCTCTGACATTCCACAAGGAATTGATCCAGTCATAAACGCTGGAATCTGAGGCTCTCTACCCTTACTACTATAGGCTAGAGGATGGCAGAGACATCGGCTCTACTCTATTAGCACAGGAGGAAATTCTTGCTTTGCCCAGTTACCTACTTCCCACATTGTCAGCCCTTCTTATCAGGGCACCAGGCTAGGCCATGACCTAGCACAGGTGTTCTTCCTCCAAACATGCTGCATGTAGAATCACAGCCACTTGGTCTTCATTAGGCTATCTGCCTTTCTTTGTCAAGCATACTTCCACTGGCAGAGGTTTTGCTAAGCTTTGTCATGGCTTTAAGAGAAAGATACATCCACGACAAAGCATATTTAAACATTCAGATTCCTCAGCTTTTGTGACAAATTTTTAACTAACCTAAGAGACTGAGGAAGTTCATAGGAAGCTAGCTAGGATGCAGGCACAAGAAGAGCAATTGGGTAATCATAGGATAAATTAAAGGGTGACTGCTTTGTATTATTATTTGTAGAAACAGGTTTTAAAAAAAAATGCTTCGTGCAACCCCCAAAGCATCAAACATATGTGATCTTTAAAATCATCAAAAGAAAAAGAGACTAAAATATTGATTTTAAGCAAAATGCTTCCAACTACTTTTCCAGGCCCTAAAGATTTCTATGTCCCTGGATTCTCAGTCCTTTAGTCACTTGAGAGCTATAAAAAGAAGTAGAATAAATTTCCTAACAGCAGTTTATTCAATCACACAGAACAGATTAAAATCGGGTTATACCCATGTGAAGAGGTATTCTTTATAGCGTCAGGATCTCCTCTGCTCTCTTAGTGAGGGAGAAGCCCCCCCCCCCACCCACCTACTATGAGGGAATTGCCTTCTAAACTCACGTTTGATGCAGTCCAATACCCTGATGACTACATTCTCTCCACAATAGTATACCACCCTGAGCATCTGTAAGGGGAAGTGAAGCCTGAGGGTAGAAGAAATGTGCTACTGTCGTTAGGAATGGACTTAGGTGCTTGAAGGAAGAGGAATGCTCAGCATGGGAACGCCATGGCTGCTATAAACTCTCACTGATAGTTCAAACCAGGAGGGATGGGAAAAGGGGCAGAATAAGGAAAAGATTTGAGAGATCAGATTCTCAATGAGTTCTCAATGGTGCTATGACTGGAGATAGTATTTCATGGAAACTTAAAAATAGTGTTTTTAAGAGGAAAAAAAAAAACCATGATTGTAGACATTTAACTCATCTTCATTCCTAATTGCCATGGAAATGACTACAGAGTATAAAACTCATATGCCAATACCAGTGCTGGAAATGAGGAAAAAAATGCCACTCACATGCCAAACACTTGAAAATTTCTACTGTAGCAAAGGTGGTATAGAAGGCCAATCTGTGACTTTCTATACTCCAAAATTACCTAGGAACTAGGTATAGGAGACCCTGAGAGAACACCACTAATACACTGCAGCTAAGAGGAATGAGGGCAAGATATGGGGCAGGCAGCCACAGCAAACAGAAAATAAGTGTGGATGAGCTTCCGTCTAGAGCAGATGGCCCCCACAAACCAAGAGTTGGCAGAGTAGGGCTTCCTCTGAAAGATATGGAAAAGATACAGTAAGTCAAAAGGAGACCATCTGGAGGAAGCAGAGGAAATGCCTTTCCTAAAATAGATTTACTACAAGACAAAAAGCTCATTTTATAAAATGTCTAATTTAGGTTCCCAAAAATGTATGTCAAATATCAAAAGGAAGAAGTTAAGAAATGTCAAATGTCATAAAGGTAAAAAACAAAATTGTTCAAATAAACCTGAGAAAGGGCAATGAACAGCAGACTGGATACTGCAGAAAATTCACTTTAGTGAAACTGAAGAAAAGTTTTTAAGGACAAAAAGGATGAAAATAATTTTAGAAAAGATAAGCTTTATGGAGAAAAAATTTTAATCATCCAATCTATGTATAATGGATACCAGAACGGTAGAAACCAAGATAAGGAAGAAAGAGAAATAGGGTAGAAGCAAATAACAAAATGGGTTTTAAAAATTAATAAAGCCTGAAACTACAGAGCAGAAAAGTTTCTGAAAATGGCCAACTCAAGAATAAATTTACATTAAAAAAAAATTCTTAAACAGTACCTATATCCATGTAAAACATTAATCCTCAAAACATGTAATTTATTAAATTTCAAAGGCAAGACATTAGCAGCATTAACTAGAGATCCTAACTAACTTCCTGCTTAGATTGAGAAATTCAATCTAAGTTTGAGAACACTGAGTCCAGTTATCTCAGATAAGGCAGCTATAATGAAAGGGAAGGAAATGTTTGGCAATTTATTCAATTCTAAGTGGAAATTGGTGTTCCTAGTGTCCATTGTACCACAGGAAACATATACTGTGAATTTCAGTATCTTATTAGGTAATGGATTATGAGTGTCTCTCTCTTCATGCTTATGCCATTAATCTCTGCCAATTTAACGGGATATTTAGAAGAAACTCAAACTGCCCAAACTGAGCAAAGGGTAGATGGAATCTTGACCTCTTACTGATCTTGACTAGTAAATACAAATATATGTGGGAATATACTCCCACAAGTTTGGCACCTTGTCTCTCAAATTAACATATGATATTGTCCACAAGTGGGCTACTCTTACTCTTCCTCCACTTCCTGAATCCCCATCCCTCCTGAATGGCTTCTTTCATTCATCTGTATTAACAACCTGTTTGAACAAGTCTTTTGGCTTTGACCTGGCCATCAATTCCAGGTCATAGCCCTCCCATTTTCCCATGTCCCTATGAATCTCTGCTGCAGATAACAGACCCTATGACTCCTAAGTCTTGCCCTAAACTCTGTAGGGATTCTCTTCTCGCCATCAGGGAGGAAAAATCATTCATGTAACTGAACTTCCACAAAGTCAATGGAAATCACAATTTTGAAAGTGATTTACAAATTGATAAATATTTATCATGATTTAGGCTTCTCCAGTGAAGATGCATGGAAGAAAATCTTCCCAATGAGTGTGAAATATAAACCAGGTGCCAACATTGATAGGGAACTTACTGAGCTGGGGGAGAATTACAAAAAATATATAGTTTCCCTGAAATTTGGAAATGTACCCAATAGTCTGAGAAGTGTCCTTTAATTTGTGGCTATGTAGCAAAAATATGGTTTTTATTTTATTTTACTTGACTCTGTAAAAGTATGTTTTAATTCATGAAACCATAAATCCAAAAGTGAGGGCTACCATTAGTGATACAGATTGAAATTAGAACTGATATGTGTCTTGGTTAAAAAATATCCCACAGGTTTTGAAATGAAAATCTACTAAGTACCAGTATTTTCACTGATTTGCTAAAAAATGATCGATGACTAGCAATATGCTTTTAATGTTAAGCTTTTCATATAAATAAATTCATTAAAATTACTTTTATATGACTTTAAGCTAGATATTTTAATGTATCATAGGCTGTAATTTATAATTTTATAAATTTTAAACATCTTAACAATCCGAGTACATGTACTGTTTGATTAAGCAGCCCATTACTGAAAAATGTGAATGATCTGACTTAGATGATAAACTGTCTGTACAATGAAAGACATGGGCGAGCAGAACGAGTATGAACAATTAGATTGTAACTACCTGCTTATGGTGCTGCTTATGTGACCATTTGCATTGATAAATATAGATGAACACAAAGAGACAGAATTTATAGACTCATTACCTGCACATTACAAATGTCATTAATCATATGTCATTGTAGAAATATGAAATAGGAAATACATTCATTAACTTAACTCAAGACTCTAAGGAGACAATCTATGGAGAGAATAAAAACATACTATTGCAATAAATATTTTGCATCTGAATATAGTTCATGCAAAGCATTTGTTTTTCTTTCTAATTCCTTAAATGTCTTGGGACCTGGTTACCTATGTTTTAAAAATAATCCAGCACTGTATTCTGCTTTTTGTCTGTACTCTAGAAATGACCAGACCTGAAAAAAATTACACATTAATGGTAAAGAACAATAAGAAATTAGAAAAAGAATGTATAAAAGTTGAGTTCTTGAACTAGGATTGGCAGATATAGCAGCTTCATGAAAAGAGACAAAGTTTGTCAGGAAAGAAACTAAATCAAAAAACATATGAGTCTTGTCTAACTGTGAAGGAAACTTAACACTGTCAGGCCCTACTATTTACTATATTTTAATTAGTTAAATTAGAATCAGTTAAGATTCTTTCAATTCTAATTATCTACTTTTTTTTATCTAATTTATTCTAATTATCTACCTTTTTTTATTTAAAATCAATTAACATACAGTGTATTATTAGTTTCAGAGGTACAGCACAGTGATTCATCAGTTGGATATAACACTCAGTGTTCATTACATCACATGCCCTCCTTAATGCCCATCACCCACTCACCCCATCCCCCCACCCACTCCAGCAACCCTGTTTGTTTCCTATAGTTAAGAGTCTCTTATGGTTTGTCCCCCTATCTGATTTGTCTTTATTTTTTCTTCCCTTCCCCTATTTTCATCTGTTCTGCTTCTTAAATTCCAAATATGAGTGAAATCGTATAATAATTGTCTTTCTCTGATTGACTTATGTCACACAGCATACTACCCTTCAGTTCCATCCATGTCATTGCAAGTGGCAAGATTTCATTTTTTGATGGCTGAGTAATATTCCATTCTGTGTGTGTGTGTGTGTGTGTGTGTGTGTGTGTATTCCACATCTTCTTTATCCACTCATCTGTTTATGGAAATCTGGGCTCTTCCCATATTTTGGCTATTGTGGACAGCTATGAACAGTGGGGTGCAGGTGCCTCTTCAAATCACTGTTTGCATCCTTTGGATAAATACCTATTAGTGTAATTGCTGGGTCATAGGGTAGCTCTATTTTTAACTTTTGAAGGAACCTCCATACTGTTTTCTAGAGTGGTTGTACCAGCTTGCATTCCCACCAACACTATAAGAGGGTTCCCCTTTCTCCATATCCTCACCAACATCTGCTGTTTTCTGACTTGTTAATTTTAGCCATTCTGACTGGTATGAGGTGTTATCTTACTGTGGTTTTGATTTATATTTCCCTGATGTTGAGTGATGTGAAGCATTTTTTCATGTGTCTGTCTGCCATTTGTATGTCTTCTTTTCTATCTATCTTCTTTAGCATACTTTTGGATATTTTTGTCTTATATTTTGGTTTGATTGTACCAAGATCAGCTATCTTTCTCCAAGACCAGTTCTAATAATCTGGTATTTTGGTTTTTGTTTTTTTTTTTTTTTTAAAGTACATGCTTCTCCTATTTCATTGAGCCAAATTTTTTTTTTACAGCAGCCTGGCCTCAGGGAAAGGTAGTACTTGAGGATACACCCTTTGTCTTGTCTTCTCAAAGCTGCCCAGTATGCAGATTTCAGGTGGATGTATATTCCATTCATGGTAACATGTGCACCTCTCCACAGTCTCCAGACCCTTGATTTTCCTGGTTTTTGCCCTTCCCCTTAGACATACCATCATAAGGAAATAGATTTTTTGGGACATTCTAAATTTTGGATTTTGTGTAATAGGGCAGCAAAATAAATTATTTGTAAGTTGTTTGAGTTTGGCTATTTCTGTGGTTGGATTGTTTGGAAATTTAAGAATGGTGTTTGAAAAATATTTTGAAATTGAAACCACAAAAGGATTTCAAAGCACTTGTCTGAGGTTTTTCTAACTTTCTGAGAAGGTGGTTTGTAATTTAAGATTCACTGTTATGTGTGGATGAGAATTGCTAGCTTACCTGAACCAGCTGCTACCACCTCATGTTATGTTCATAATATTGAAGTGAGAATTTTGGCAAGTGAAAACGGTTGTTTAAAACCTAAGAGGCTGGAAGCATCTGTCAAACAGTGTATTCAGGCCCAAACCTAATGGTTTACAAACCAGATGATGAGTGTGTACATGTTATGAATTGCTGCTGTATGTTGCTTTACTAAGTATTGTACACAAAGTGGTTAAAGTTTTCATTCTACTGATGTGACTCATCAATACAACAGATGAGATGTTTGATAGAAACATTGCTGTCATTTTTAATGAATTCATAAGCTATTGTTCAACTCCCTTTCATGCTACAGGCCCAGCTGAAAGCCCAAGAATTTGTGTTTAATCAGACACGGTACATGTCTATCTTTCACAAAACAGTGGGATAATGACCCCTATAATTTTTTGGAAAATCTTAACTTCTTAAGTCTGTCAAGACTGATTTGAGAAGACTCTGCTTAACTCTTTGGAAGAGCTCATTCTTATATAAACTTTTTACACTTTCAATTCATCATTTAGTATATTTTGACTTCTCCTTCAAGTATAATCAGAAGATAGCTTTAATACATTGCCCAAGCTACTAATACACAAGAAGCCACAGTTAAC
>NW_024426230.1:7254599-7309737 GCF_017311325.1 Ursus maritimus
GCAGGAATGAAAGCAGAAAATATGGGGATAGAAGGAAAGCATGATGGTGTTTAAATTGAATTTTGAGACTGAAAAAGAAAGAATTTAGAGAAGAGATGCCAGTAGCCATAACTTGCAGAGACCAATCCAGGATGAGAACTGGTACAGGTGGTACAGGTGGTCTGTAACTGGTACAACCATATTTTATGCCAAGAATTCCATTTATCATCCCAACACAAAACCTTAGATTTCACTCTTATTTGTCTGCAAGTGCAGTCAAGTCTATCTAGGGTTTTGTGCCTCTGCTGCCCCCCTTAAGAATTCTCTTCTCAGGAAGGTCTAACTAGTGTCAAGCTACGCAACTGACTATGCACACGTTTGGCTTAGAGGCAGAGTACCTGGAGACTGCAGTTAGCAACAAATTCAGCTTCTGCAAAATCATAGAAAGGAGAGTGTCTTATTTTGGTTGTTTTCCTTGGGAGAAATGACTTCATTATCTTAAAGCATAAGACACTCTGTTGAACACTGGAAACGTAGTGATTATTAAGACAGGCACAGTACCTGTCCTCATGTAACCACTGAGGTTAGAAGTTATTCTAACCAGTCATTTGTAAGGATGAGAGGACACTTTAGAATCCCCAAACATATAAAGAAAATTGGCTGCTTGAAACAGAGTTATTCTGTAAGTTAGGATACTCTAATGTGAGAAAAGTCCAACTTGAATCAACTTAAGCAAAAACACAGACCAAAAAAAGAAGGGTATGGAATTTGGAAGCTTACATAAACAGAAAATGCAAGGGTATAGCTGGTCTTGGCAACTGGAATGAGAAATTTGAAATGGCAACAAGAGTCTCCCCATGGATTTTCTCTGCTTATAAAAGTATCTTGAGATGCCTGCCCATGGCTCAGTCGGTTAAGCATCTAATTCTTGATTTCAGCTCAGCTCATGATCTCAGGGTTGTGAGATCGAGCCCCATGTTAGGCTCGGTGCTGGGCGTGGAGCCTGCTTCAGATTCTCTCTCTCTCTCTGTTTCTCTCTGTCTCTCTTTCTCCTTCTCTCTTTAAAAAAAAAAAAAAAAAAAAAAGAATGTCTTGGCCTCATTCTCTTCTGCTGCATGGGGGTTTCGGTCTCATGATAGGGAGCATAGTTGCTGGTTACTCTGGACTGAGACACCTTCAGTTTTACGATCCAAAAGGCCAAGAAGCCTTCCTGCTAGCTTGTAAAAATCCCAAGGAAGAATTAAGGTTGGTCCAACTTGGGACTCTATGCCTACACCAGTCATTGTGGCCAGAATGATGAAGTACTATTGTAAGCTTAGCCTGTGGTAAGGGCACATACTCTGATTGGGGGCTGCCACCCGTGAGGCATGTTTAGAGTGAAGGAAGAACACTGGAATCAGAAGATGGAGGAGGGGACTATGACAAGAACGATGATAATAACAATTGATCATAGAGGTAAGGGTCATACAGAACAGTCAGAACAAATAAAAACTAAAATGGAACTACTGAATACAATAACAGACAACTTAAAAATGTAATTCCCATTTCCGTTAAGAATTGAGTATAATGCATCCTTAAAAAGGGCAATTTGTCATGAAAGTAAAGGAGAACTTTAATAATAATCGTGTGTTGTGAAGGCAGAGACAAGGAACCTAACCAAGGCAACAACCCAGCTGAGAGTATTACAGGCCTTGAAGGTAATGTTAAATAGAACTTATTTTAAAACACACATTTAGCACTAACTATATACTACACACTATTCTAAGAATCAATTCATCTGATTTTCGCAGCAGCCATATTAGGTAAGCGGTGGTATTACTCCCATTTTCCAGATAAGCATAGAGAGGCTAAATGAGTTGCCCAAGATCACATAACTGTTAAGGAACATAATCAAAAAAGATATGACCACCGATGGACCTGTAAGCCGAAGCCGGGCCCTCAGAGACGCCTTACTCCCTGCCCTGTCCTTGGAATATGGGTTCGCTTCCCTTTCCCACTCCCAGATGATACTCCGAGGACATAGCCTTGAGACAGTGATGTGATGTTGAAAACACCTGCACCATACACATGACTAGGCCCAGTTAAGGCCTCTTCATAAATTTTCAAGATTTGGTAGGTGGATGCAGGCATCCATTCATCTTACTGCTGCCAAAGACAAGCCTTGTATGTAAATTCCCTTTGCTCTTATTAAAACTGCCACCTATCAACCTGGAGTGGCCTGCCTCTTTTCTTCAGTTTCTCCCTACCTTCTGTGTCCAGAGGCCAGTTTAACATTATATTTGGAGAGTTCCTGAGAGGGTTATGAACCTACAGTAACTAACAGAGCCAGGATTCAACCCCAAGCCATAAGAGCGTGCTGTACCTCTAAATCAAGAGGTATCCTGTTGAGTTGGTAAGTGTCTCTATGATCAGACAAGGTAAGGACATTAGCAACACCTGAGACTGAGGTTCTCAGCTGTGCATCTGCCGGCCACCACGTCTTTGTGGAACTCAGACCAGGAGTTTTTTCAGAAGCATCCTTTTCATGTGGTCTTCTGTTTTGAGAGTTTACACATAAATTCTATTGGGCGTTTCCTTTGTCACAGAACTTCATGTTATAAGTTATTATTAAAGATCAGGTTCCTGTATTATAATTAGAATGTTAATACATCAAAATTAAAATTAATTTTCCAGAATTCAAGACTAGTAAGGATTCTAAGATACAGAATAAGGTGTTGAAACCTCATACTCTAATCTCCTAGACATAGTCAGGCCAAAATTCCTATGTGGGAGCAAATGATAATCAGGCCTGACTGTAATAATTGAGATACATGATAACTGCCAGAAGAATTTAGGTGATCTGTGGATAAAAGTAATAAAGTCCATGGATCAGGAGGATCTTAGTAGGAATTCATGTGGAAGGAGTAAAGATATGAGCCCCACGGGAATAGGCTCCCAAAGTATAACTAAGTTGGTTAAATTAGAATTGAAATCCTGGATCTCTTCAACATATTCATATGTAGCTAGTTGGGTTGACATATAGCGCCTGTGCCTTGCATACAAAGAACGGGCTTCCATAGTGGCTAAGGAGAGCAGTGTGGTTGGTTTTCAAGCTAGCTGAGCTTGAAGTTGCCTGCCCCTGCTCTTCCAGTGCGTCTCTGCAGAACCAGGAAAGCTAGAGAGCTGTGCCAAGAATATCCCTCTCCATGCTCTCATTTATTTTATTTTGTTTCATGGTAGTAATTTTTTTGAAGTATATTTTATAGATGGTAAAATACACAGCTCTCAAAAATATAAGTAGATAAGTTTTGACAAATGTATACATCTATATAAGTCACCCAAATTACCCTAATCAAGATAAAGATCCATGACCTCTTAATGTTAAGACCTGAGCTAAATCAACCGTGAAACTATGGTATGTGGGAGCTTAATCATTCCAGGTTATTTGGAAATCAAATCTAATGCTATTTTTACATACGCAAAGCAATGAGATATCACCTATAGTCTTAAATATTTCCTTTATCATAAGGAAAGAATCAGTGAACAAAGTTTAATAAAGCACTCAATTCAAGCTAGAAAAAGTACAATAGAATAAACCAAAACTAGAGGGATAAATTCATAAAGCAAGAAGCAGTAACTTAGAAAGCAGGTACCAAGAATAAACCCCAAAAGTCAAGAGTTGGTTTTTTGAAAAATGAAAAAAAATAGCTAACTAACTAATTAACTAACTAAACAAATAAATAACATATGCAAACTTTGAGGAAACTGAAAAAGAAAAAAGAGAAAAAACAAGTATATTACTTTAGGAAAGGGGAGATAACCACATTTATGGAAGAGAGATTTAAAATAATAAGAAACTGGACATGCTAATAAATCTGAAGTCTATGCTAATAAATCTAAAAATCTAAAAACACTATTTAAAATATATTATAGATTCAAAAAAGAAATGCTATAAGTACCACGAGTACATATGGGAGAATATTTTTACATCTTGGGCTGGTGAATGTCTTTGTGAACAAAACTCCAAATTCAGAAGCAACAAAAGAAAAAAACTACATTAATATACTTCTAAAAAAGAAAAGCTGCTAGATGGAAAAACATGGAAAAGCCAAGAGCAAACAACGAAGTGGTGAATTCTTTTTGTAATACACATAAGGATCAAAATGTTAATCTCTTTAACATTTAGAGAGTTCTTATTAATCAATAAGAAAAAAACGACAACTCAGTATAACAACGGGCAAATTACATAAAAAGACAACTCACAGAAGAATAAATAGATGACCAATAAGGAGTTGGAAAGATGCTCCAGATTGGTAATTATCAAGGAACAGAACTATGAGGAATCAATATTTTACTAAACAAGTTGAGAAAGAATTAAAATAAAAATAAGACCCCAAATTGGGGAGGATATGGGAAAAGAAGCACTCATATCCAATACACATGAGTGTAAACTGGCCTTGAGCAATTTTGTAACAATTCAAATATTTAAATATGCACAGTCTTTGACATAATTCAAATTACTAGAATTTTTTATAAAGAAATAATCAACAAATTAAAAGATACATAACCAAGGATATATATATTGTATTTTATATGGTAATATATATTGTAGCAGTTTATAAGAATAAAAATTAGAAACAACATAAATATCTCTCCACAGGATTTTGTTATATACACACATATAATTATATATAGAGAAAAGAATAAAGGACCAACTCCAGCCTACTGATTATTTTTGTAAATAAAGTTTAATGGGTCTCGGCCACATTTACTCATTTACTCATTGGCTATGGCTGCTTTTGAGCTCAAATGCAGAACTGAGTAGCTGTGACAGAGATGGTATGTTCACAAATCCTAAGTATATATTTATCTTGCCATTTACAGAAAGTTTGTCAATCCCTGTTCCACTGATAAAGAGTAACACGGAAAAGAAAGGAAAGGAAGCTATCTATACAAATATATATGTGGATAAAGAGGTATAGAAATAGATACATGTTCTAGAATTCTTTGATAAGAACATCAAACAAGAATCTTCTTGAACCTGTCTTGTGATGCATTCAACGGTATACTGAAATACTATTGGATAACTAATCTGAACATAAATTTTCTACATATAGATCACCATAAAGGTGCCACGATGAACTCAAGTGCAGAGATATAAATGATACAGACGATACAGATGAGTCTAAACTCAGTTTTTAAGTGAGCAACATTCTATTCTATGGCATTTCCTCTATAAATAGGTTTTATTGTGGTTTGCTTCTTTCTCTTAGAAGTTAAATTGAAGAAAACCAAAACTTTTTGGATTGTTACATTAAGAACATACAATGGAATATCTAATCTGAAAGTGGACGTATTTTTCTGGTTAATTTTCTATTCAAGTTGTCCTATTAAAATGATTATTCTATTTATAATACAGTAAAACCTTGAAGTCTTACTTCAAGTGTATGTGACTGAATTATCACCTAATTGAATGCAATAATTCTGATTAGCACTGATATAATTGGGATGTAGTACGATTTATTATAATGTATTTATTATAATCCTTTTTATTATAGGCAAAACAGTTTTGGAGAAGTTGAGCTAAGAAATGGAAAAAAAATAATGCAACTTTGTATTGAAATCGTCCAAGAGCACTTTATTTACTCATATAAGGTCCTCTCTTGTATGTTTGCCCACTTCCAGTTTTAGAAGGAAATATTTGACATTTCTCTCTACAAAGTTTCTTTCCCAGTGTGCCATTACTAATGTTAACAAAAGCAGCAGGAGATCCTCTGAAGATTTGGAAAAAGCAGTTGAACAGGCACGAATGACCCCTGTTTGCTTAGAGTAAAATGAAGTGTTTACCTCCATTTTCAACCGTTTTAGAAAATTTCCAGGAGGAAAATTATGCTTTAAACCAGTACTCTTCAAATTCTGTCCCTTAGAACACTAGAATTCTGTGGTAGTGCATCAGGAACTGTTCAAAACTTTGTTTCCTAAAAAATATATTTGTAACTATTTTTTACAGATTTATTGTCTATTTGAGAGAGAGAGAGAGAGAGAATGGCGGGGGGAGGCAGAGGGAGAGACTCTTCAAGCAGACTCCCCCCCACTGAGTGTGGAGCCCGATGTGGGGCTCCATCTCCCCACTCATGAGATCATGACCTAAGCCCAAACCAAGAGTCGGAGGCCCAACCAACAGAGCCGCCCATGCACCCCTTTATTTTTAAACTTATAATTAAAAACAAGCATATACTTATGAATTCTGTATCAAATTCTGATATCCTGTAGATTATCAAATCCATTGACTTGGGCTCCTCCCTCATTTTTGTGCTGACTTTAAAATAAAGCTTCCCCCCCCAACTTTGCATATAGTTCAGTATTGAAAATGTGTCGTTACTTGGAAAAATTGTAATTCTGCACTGTTTTCTTTATTTTCAATTCACATTGATATGTATTGACTCCTATAAAATTTGCAGGTAAATACAGACTGGTCACAAAGACATTATGCATGCCAGCTAGTTTTCTGCATGATCTCTTCCATTACAAAAAAGTTTTCCCCTGCATTCTTTTGGGCATCACTTTCCATTGTTGACTCTTGTGAGTCATTAAAGCAGTAACTGAGAACTGTGCTGAGGCCTTCAGTTCTTTATAGGTCTCCACCAGATCTCTGGGGCCACTCCACCCTTTCAGAGCACCCTTGAAAAACAAATGCTTTGGTCAGGGCTCTGAAAGGCGCAGGTGCACCAATTCACCATATGTTCTGGTCACAGATCAACGATCAGTTAAGCAATAATGAGCAAATTAATAAAATATTATATTGTAATATAGGTAGCCTGGTGTTAATTGTGAATTCTGAGGGTTTCCGGTCATAGATGTATATTTAGAACAAGGAATGTCAATAGTTCTTTTTAATAATTTAAATTTGGGGATGTCTGGGTGGCTCAGTTGGTTAAGCATCTGTCCTCAGCTCAGGTCATGATCCCAGGGTCCTGGATCGAGTCCCACATTGGGCTCCTTGCTCAGCGGAGGGGGCCGGGGGACTTCTTCTCCCTCTGCCTGCCCCTCCCCCTGCTTGTGCTCGCTCTCTCTCTCTCTCTCTCTGACAAATAAATAAAATTTTTAAAAAATAATTTAAATTTGAAAAAAAAGTTTCATTCCAAGCTGGTTTCAAGTTTCTGGATTAGTTTAATTGAAGAGCAAACTGGGAAGACAAGGCAAGCAGCTAAAAAATATTACCATTTGCAGATACTTATTTGGATGAAATGCAACTTTCTCAATACTGCTCAATCTTGCTAACATCTTTCCTAATCTGTTTTCCTCCTCTTGACTCCTTTGACACCTTTCCCTATGCCTATTTTTGAATTCCGAGTACACTTTCACTATGATGAAAGGGATGTGGCTTTTGACATGACCGCGACTCTCCATAATCTAACTACTTGGCCTTGACACGCTCAGCTGTTTATCCCTTTCAGAACCTGAGTCTGCTCACTGGCAAACCAAGGTGGTTGAGGGGATTAAATGAAGTTATGTAAGTAGCCTTGCACAATAAATGCCAGCTCCCTCTTTCCCTCGTTAAATACGTGCTATTTTCAATACTTTTCGTGTGCTTTTTCTCCTGCTCTGTTAAACCGTAAACCCGATGACAAAGATTATTCAACTGTGTACCACTTCTGAAATAGTAGACATGCGATGTTTTTTGTTGAAATAAAAGAGACAATAAATGGATTACTCTTACCAAAGTTAATGTGATAATTTGATAGATTCCTTGCAATAATAAAAGTAATATATTCCATATTGTACTTTTCTTCCTAAGAACTGAAAATTAACAATTAGGACTTATCAAACTTCATAACACATATGGGTAAGGCTGATAAAATAATAATGGCCCATAACTCTTGAGGAAAACATTCAATTTCTAAATATCAGTAATTCTCATTGCATAGGAAGTAGAATATACAAGATTTTTCCTTAAAATTATACACTAAAACAATGAGGGATTAGAGGAAAACTGGAACAAAACCACACTTGTCTGAGAAACAGTATTCTTTCCTTAACAGCACATTGTCACAAATTAAAACAAAAGCAGTACTTCCTTATCATCTAGAACCAGACAACCATTGAAGATTTCGGCTAGGGGCATAGCATGATCTAGTGAGGATTCCTGATTTATTGGAGTTGATGTGTCAATAAAAAAGATAAGTACACTTAGTGTCTAATATTTCTTTGTGCAATGCAATATTTTTTCCCAATATTTCAAATTCAAAATGTTTAGTCAAAGAATACAACAAAAAGTAACAGTTGTGGATACTTCAAATACATATACTACTTAATTGTTTTTTAAAAGGGAGGATGGGGGAAATAAACTATTTTAAAGCCTCACAGGTTATTTCAAACTCAAGTTAGCCATAAATCCAGATCATACACATAAAATACCTAGTTTCTTGACTGACCAAAGTTGAATTTGAAAAGGCTCCATGCTGGGGGAGCCTGGGTGGCTCAGCTGGTTAAGTTCTGCCTTTGGCTCAGGCCATGATCCTGGGGTCCTGGGATTGAGCCGTCTAGGGCTCCCTGCTCTGCAGGGATTCTGTTTCTCCCTCTCCCTCCCACCATTCCCCCCACCCCAGGCTCATTCTCTCCCTCTCTCTCTCTCTCAAATAAATAAATAAAAAGAAAGAAAGAAAGAAAGAAAGAAAGAAAGAAAGAAAGAAGGAAAGAAAGAGAGAGAAAGAAAGAAAGAAAGAAAGAAAGAAAGAAAGAAAGAAAGAAAGAAAAAAGAGCTCTATGGCAGGCAGACATTGCCCTACTATGGGCCACACCGATCCTTATGCTTGTGAGAGACATAAAATGTAATAAAATCAAGCCATGGTTTGATATCAGTGTCTTCTATGAAATACAGGTGTGCTTCTGTCCTCCAAAAGTTTATAGGCTAAAAAATAACTGCATAAGGAGCTTTCCATTAGATTTCTTTATCAATAATCCTTTCAGTCCCTTTTAATTAAACTGTATAATCATAATCATTTAGCATGCAAGGGTAATAACACTAAAAATGAAAAAAAAAAAAACACTGACAACATGAGTTTCTTTTGTGCTCAGTAGCTGAGCAGGAGTGGGTTGGAAGCAACTGAAAATAGGAGAAGGTGTTAGGTTCTTGATGTTACTAGCAATCCATGAGAATCAACTCTAAAGGGAGAAGTGGAGCCTAAGGTGCCTGCCCCACTTCAAATGTTCTTAGCATCCTCATTTTTATCTAAAGTGTCAAGTTCCAAACTGCTGCTGTCGTATATGAAGTGTGGTTAGTTTCAAGCAATATAAGGTCTTTGTGGCTATGTGTCTAAAATGCATTGAAGTTGAAGTTCAGGAAAAAACAAAGGGATGGTTGGTCATGAAGAATATGGGTAAAGTAGTGAGTGACATTTGTGGTTTTTTTTTATAGCTTACATCATGGCCACAATATCACTATTCCATCTTTACAGTTTCTGAATGCAAAAGATCAACTCAACAAAGCAGAATATACATACACAAATACATTGATATATTTTATATTATATATGCATGCGTGTATATGTGTGTGTGCATATGTCTGTATAACATTCCTATCACACACACACACACACACACACACACACACACACACCCCTACATACTGGAATCTTTCACCCCCCTGGTTCTATTGGCCAGGAAGGATATTGATGGAGGAGTGAGAGATAGAGGAAAGAAAGAATTGAAACATACTGTAAATAAATGGAGTCTTGTTTATAGCAATTCCTTAACATTTGTTTTACAACAGTTGTTTCCATGTTCAGCCCACACCAGCTGTTCCCCAAACATAGAGTTTTAAAAACTAATATGCTTTGCACCAACATAATTCTCCATAAAATGTTTAATGCATTGTAATCTTTGTCTTATTACTGCTCTTGTTCTAACTACAGCCAGCCCATCCTAAATTTCAATAGAAATTTTGGGAAGAATTTTCCATTTGTAGAATGGAAAAAAATGGTTTATATATTTCAAAACTATAAGGTGGCTGATGAGCAAGATTTGCTAAAAAATGTTTCCTGCAGCAGGACTGTGTTTAGCCTTTAAATACCACTGTGAATGTTGAGCCAGATGCATTATTAATAAATGTCATCTTTTCAAGTGAGTTCAGTATTAATATTGATACAAACTTTCTTCCTGCTCTTAATTTTGCATCTCAATAAAGATATGAATGTTGGCAAGCACTGCTATTGACAATTGATAAAATTATGCAAACACAATGTTTTTGCAGCTTTTGAGTAAATACTGCATGCTAATGAATTCCAAAGTGTTTTCTGTGTTCCTGTAGGAGCGGAATTTGTGTAGGCGGACTGTGCCATAGATGTGCTTTTCTAAGCCTGTTACACTTATCTCAGCAGAGCTGTTGTTTGCCTCCTAATAAGCAATTTGGTAGTTTTATCATGAGCTCTGAGGCCCTCCAAAGATCATTTATATAATGACATCTTGTGGAAGCAAGCCTCTCTAAAACTTTTTGATGGTAATAATTATTTTGTATATTTGTTCTGTGGCTGCAGTGGTGTTTTCAAAAAGCTTCCTGCTAATTTTCAGTCTAAATTTGATGCCACAGGTTTGTTCTACAGTTTTAACAAAACGTTTGGGGCCATAAAGGGACATACGTTTTGAAGATTTTAAAATACCCAACTTTAAAAGGAAAACGTTCACCTAGTTAATGATTCTTTTATACTCCTGTCCTTAGATTTTCAGAAGATAATTTGGGGAATTAATATATTGATGCACAAAAGAAAACCCAAATACCGGGGAGATAAAAAGGAGTTAAGAGTAGTTTACAAACACCCAAATGAGGTCTTTCTAAATCTGTACACCCAAAGTGGTTCCTTGTCTTCGAGAAATGTACCAATATAAATTATTTGAATGATTATAAAAATTAAAGAATTAGAAGACATTCTAAGAGGAAATGACTTAAAAGAAGAAGAGGGAAACTTTGAGTAAATTTGGTGGTATTATTTAGTCTTAAAAGCAGTATCTTGCTATTCTAATAGGCTTGACCATAACCTCAAGACAAAATAGAACTTTCTATGTATAAGGATTCTTCCTAAAGAGAACTAAAATTAGATTTTTTTTTTAAAGATTTTATTTATTTATTTGACAGAGAGAGAGACAGCCAGAGAGAGAGGGAACACAAGCAGGGGGAGTGAGAGAGGGAGAAGCAGGCTCCCAGCGGAGGAGCCCTACATGGGGCTCAATCCCAGGACTCCGGGATCACGCCCTGAGCCAAAGGCAGACGCTTAACAACTGAGCCACCCAGGCGCCCCTAAAATTAGATTTTTTAAAAAGATTTTATTTATTTATTTATTTATTTATTTATGTATGTATGTATGTATGTATGTATTTATGAGAGAGAGAGAGAGAGCACAGTCGGGGAGGAGCAGAAGGAGAGGGACAAGCAGACTCCATGCTGAGCAAGGAGCCTGGTGCAGGGCTCAATCCCATGACCCTGAGATCACAACCTGAGCTGAAATCAAGAATCAGGCGCTTAACTGACAGCCATCCAGATGCCCCTAAAATTAGATTTTAAAACAAAATTAGGAGACTACCATATCAGTGGTCTCCAAATCTTTGTGATTTTAACAAAAATTTATTTACCTCCAACACATGGTATGTGTAATATCTATGAAATACATAAATTTACTATATATTCATAAACATGTATGCTAGAAAATATATACAAAGTAGGAAACATAATAGGCTAAGATAAAAATACGCATAAATGAGTGTTTAGATTGTTGACCTCTGAGGGGTACACTCTCTACTTTGGAGAACTCTGCTCCACAATAATAAACACTTGCTGTACCCGGTCTCATTCTAAGAGCTTGGGATACATTAGCTCACTTGATCCTCTTAAGAACCTTCTCAAGGGGGTGCTGTTATTATCTCCATTTTGCAGATGAGGGATCTGAAGCTTGGAGGAGTTTGGTAATTTGCTTATGGTCACACACCTGGGAAGCAGTAGAACTGGGATTCAAACCCAAAAAGTATGGTACAGAATATGGACACTTAACATCCATGATGTACAAAGAAAGGCAATTTACAAGCCACACTCCATACTTCACATGTAACCTCTCAACACTTTGTCCCATCTCACCTCACTGCTTCCCTTACCTGTTACCTTATACTAAATTACACCATTTTTAAGACTAAGAAAGTATCTCTTTAAAATCAAAAACAGTTATGAATAGAGAGGAAGGTAAAGGTGCTTTCTCTAACAGAAGAGTGTACCCTTTTGTCTACCTTGTATTTCTTCAAATGCTCCCCAACTGTCCCACCCAATGATCTCTTTAGATCAAGCATCAATCAGGCTACAGAAGATCTCCTGATGAAAAAAAAATATTTGACCCAGGCAACTTTTTCTTCTTTTCATTCATTAATTAAGGCATCTCATTATATTATTTTCTTTGAATTGTGTTTTGATAATTATTATGTGTTTTAATAATAATTTAATAAAATAATTAAATACACAAGTAATTGTGTATTTAATAATTAAATGTGTTTAATAATTATTTAATAATAATTAAATAAATCCCTAGTTTCAGCATTTGAAATAGAAAAAGAGGTAATATTTTTCAAAAGAACATTGAAATTCTATTGAATATGGAATCTCATGCAATCTGACCTGGTCTATAGAATATTTGTTTTTATTAGTAATTATTATTTCATAAACAGAGAAATATGACCATTGGTCACTTATAGTAAGAGTACAAATGGGGCTACTTAGAAGAGTCTTAATGGAGAATGTATAAAACAGGCCATAGCCCATTAGAACAGATAATCCCAAGTCACAGTCACAGAGTTAAAATACAGTTAGGGAAGGCCCATTATTGATTCAGTATTGTAACTGGCACCTGGTAGGTGCTCAATAAATAATTAGACTTGGCACTGAGGTTACACAAGGAGTTAGATGATCTTTTCTATTCCATCCTAGTATGTAACTCCTATCATTGTGTAACTCATTGAATCATTAAAAACATTGTTTTTGGAAAGAAAGTGGATTCCCAAATTCTACTTTGGGATTCAATCACAGGTTAACACAGGTGAGTAGGTTTACCTGGAAGTTCAACAGGTATATACTCATTTCAGGTAGGCATTTTCAAAGGGAAATACTTCCAGTTACTTATTCAGAACAGCCATTCTATCATTGCTTTTCCCTTCTCTTCTTCAATCAGTGCTCTTCATTATTAATCTGAGCATGATTAAAAAAAAAAAAAACGTAGAGGAAAAGTAATAAAGTTCCACAAATTTAAATTAATTAAATGGCTCAAAGGTTCTCCTCAACCTTTTCTTTTCCATCTCATTCCCTATGCAGGTTCTATTTTTTCCTCTATTCCTATATTTACCAAATGCTTTCTTCATTGAATAATTACATTTCTATGGCTGAGACTTCCTCCAGGCTATACCTATACCTGAAAATGTACCTGGCTCTCTCACCTCTGGTATCTTAGAGAGAGAGAGAGAGTGTGTGTGTGTGTGTGTGTGTTTAAGATTTGATTTATTTATTTGACAGAGAGAGACAGAGAGCGCACAAGCAGGCAGAGTGGCAGGCAGAGGGAGAGGGAGAAGCAGACTCCCCGCCAAGCAGAGCCTGATGTGGGGCTGGATCCCAGGATCCCGGGATCATGACCTGAGCGGAAGGCAGATGCTTAACCAATTGAGCCACCCAGGTGCCCCTGCAGGAGTGTTTTAAAAACTAAGATACCAGAGGGGGACCTGGGTGGCTCAGCCGGTTAAGCATCTACCTTCCGCTCAGGTCATGATCCGCATCCGGCTCCTGCTCAGCGGGGAGCCTGCTTCTCCCTCTCCCTCTACTGCTCCCCCTGCTTTAGGTCTCTCATGCTCTCTGTCAAATAAATAAACAAAATCTTTAAAAATAAATAAATAAAATAAAATACGCCTGCAATTTCTCCTTTTCCTATAATCCTTTCTAGCTTTAGGACAGGAAACAATTATCTACTGGTTCTACATAACAAAAAATTAATTGTTCCTAAATACTAGTCCTTGGACCACTGCTGTTACAGAGTTTGTACCATCTGTAGAAAGTGAGAAACATAAGGTATACACACACATGCACACACAAACATACCATACAGTCCTACTGGTAGAAAGGTGTCAAATGAAACTAGCTTTTCTTGGGAAGGCTTATCCTTTATTCTGAAATTATGTTCTTAAACTTCTTAAATATTAAAATATCCTGTTTCTTATATAATAATAGCAATAGTAGATAAAGTTTCTTTAAACATTATCTGTCATCTGTCAAAATAAAATTTGGCTATCGAAATTTTATGCAGGGCTTTATCATATTTGTTTTTCAAAATTTTGGAGAGAAGTTTCCCTAGTCTTTGAAATTCAAAAATCTGGGAACCAGGGATCTAAACAATTGACTTGACCCATCTTTGTTAACCTCTTTGCAGTGCAACCCTTTTGATACATGTATCTTAACATGTTATTTATTTAATTAAATTTACTGGATACCATTCCATTAAAGCCGTTCCCTGCAATAGTCATACCACAGAGGTAGAAAAATCAGAATATATGTTTGTCTTACTCTATACAATGCCTAAACTGTATAGGGTATAGATAGGTGCCTAATAAATACTGTCCAATGCTGGTATTAGAAGATCTTGTTTCAAATATAATTTAGGAAAATCCTTTGGTTTGACAGAATCATCTCTTTTAGCCAGTGTATTTCTTTTTTTTTTTTTTTAAAGATTTTATTTATTTATTTATTTGACAGAGACAGCCAGCGAGAGAGGGAACACAAGCAGGGGGAGCGGGAGAGGAAGAAGCAGGCTCACAGCGGAGGAGCCTGATGTGGGGCTCGATCCCATAACGCCGGGATCATGCCCTGAGCCGAAGGCAGACACTTAACGACTACGCTACCCAGGCGCCCCTAGCCGGTGTATTTCTAAAACATGGTAAGGAAACAAATATGGGCAATACTGTGTGCTAAAGCCAAAATGAAGTTGCTAGCCAGTTAGCAATAATTCAGAAGATGAGATGTAGAGAGGCAGATGTTATCTTCAGTAACAAACAGTAATGGATTCTCAAGGATTATGGTTAAGCTACTTCATCATTTTTATTGAACACCTAGACAAGGTTCCTCTGAAGAGCTAAGTACTTGCCAAGTCAATTTAATTTCAATTAGGTACCAAGAGTCCTAAATTTCATTTCTAGTACCATCACTAAGCAATTGTGTGACCTCGGATGAATTAGCTTACTACCCTGAATCTTAATTTTCTTGTTCCTAAAAGACAAGACATGAATTAGATGATTTCTAAAATCTCTGCAACTCCAGCATTATATGAGTCTGAGATTCTGCTCTCACTGATCCCAAAAGATAGCAAACAGTGTTATTGTGCGTTTGTACCTAGAAATAATCTCTTCAAAGGAAATCCTACCATTTGCAATAACATGGATAACCCTGGAGTACATTATGCTATGTGATTAAGCCAGACACAAAAAGAAAAATATTGCATAATCTCACTTATATGTGGGATCTAAAAAGTCAAGCTCATAAAATCAGAGAGTAGAATGGTAGTTGCCAGAGGCTAGGGGCAGTGAGGGAAATGGGAAGATGTTGGTCAAAGGGTACAAAGGTTCAGTTATGTGGGATGAATAAGTTCTGGACGTCTAAAGTACAGCATGGTGGTGATAATTAACAACACTGTATTATATACTTGAACTTTTCTAAGAAGATAGATCTGAAGTCAGCTCTTCTCAACACACACACACACATAAGAGTAACTATATACAGGTGATGGATAAGTTATTTAGCTTGATTGTGGTGATCTTTTCAATATTATATATATATTTCCCTATAATAAGTTGTATACCTTGAATATATATTATTTCTATATGTCAAAAATATCTCAATAAAGTTTAATTTTTTATTAATTTTTTAAGAGAGAGATTAGAGAGAGAGTGCGAGTGGTGGTGGTGGGGGGTGAGTAGGGAGAGAATCTTAAGCAGGCTCCAAGCTCAGTGTAGAGCCCCATGCAGGGCTCTACCTCACAACCCTGAGATCATGATCTGAGCCGAAATCAAGAGGCAGACGCTTAACCAACTGAGCCACGCAGGTGCCCCTCAATAAAGTTTAAAAAGAAAGAATCTATTCCAAAAAAGAAGAAGGAGGAGGAGGGAGGGGGGAAGGAGGAAAAGAAAGAACTTCAGATTTTCCAAGTTTATTTGAATAAGCAGAGCTGAGATCTGGAATTACGGAATCAACAATTCCAAATTCTAGTATTACAGCCTACAGTCTCCTGGAATGACCCTAATTATCCTACTGGTTTGGGCTTATTAAAATCATCAAAGCAAACTCAATTTGAAATCTCTTCAAGAAAAACATGGTATAGAATAATTTGAGAAGGATTTTTGCAAAATGAAATAGAAGATAGGGTGCTGGGACTTTTAAACGGCTTGGAATCACTGTGATTAGACAATTCCTGTAAAGCAGAACAGTAATATAGTTATGAATATAGTCCCTAGTGACTTACTGCTTGACTCATCCAAAATTGTGCCCTTCCCACTCCAGTTAAAATGTTATCTCCCATCAAAATATGACATCCAAAAACAACATGCCAGTAACTCCAGCCCTTGGGGAACTGCAATGAATATCATTCAAATTAATTCTGACTGACATTTTGGTAAATCACCTCTCGAAGTCAGGAAGGGAACATTTTAAAGCACTTGAGCAGTGCCAAAACAGTAAGGAGTAAAACCACATTCATCACTCAGGAGGTGAAGTGCCAGGAGAGTCTGAAGCCAGAAAAATGGCAGCCATATCATCTCAATTGGAACATGAGTGATGGGTCTTTATCAACAACCATGTATTGATTTAGCACTCCCACTATACAAATGGTATACCAGGTGAGACATACACAGAAAGAGAAATATTTATGCAGACTCACTTATATTTTAGAAAGGCAGCTCAATAACTAAGAGCAAGGCTTTGGAATCAGCAAAAACCTGTTCAAACACAGGCTCTGTCACTCATCAGCTTTTGGGCTTTAAGAAAGTTACTTGGTCAGGGAGCCTGGGTGGCTCAGTCAGTTGAGGGACCACTCTTGATTTTGGCTCAGGCCATGATCTCAGAGTCATGAAGTCTAGCCCCAAGATGGGCTCTGCACTCAGCGGAGAATCTGTTTGAGATTCTCTCTCTCTCCCTCTGCCCCTTCCCCCGCTCACATGCACTCTCTCTCAAATAAATAAATAAATCTCTAAAAAAAAGAAGTTTCTCTAAGCCTCAGTCTTCTCAACTGTAAAATGCAGGTGATGAAAACACATATCTCATATGGCGGATGGCAGGACTAAATGAGATCATGCATATAGAGTGCTCAGCACACAATGTTGGGCATAAATTAAATAATTTAACAAAAGCTAGCTATTGTTGCTATTATATATAACATATATAATTATAATATTACATATATATCTGTATATGTATATATGAAACAGTTAAAGCTTAGACTTTTCAAGTGGGACTAATTATAAAATGACACAGAATTGTATTTACAGTTCTATTTGTAAATAATAATCTTTTTAGAGTGAGAAAACTAGTATTTATTGAGCATTTACCATGCTAGACACTCCATTGAGTCCTTTATATATATTCATACACATTAGCTCATTTAATCCTCTTGTCACAAAGAAACTATGGTTCAAAGAGTTTATAACACTTTGCCCGAGGTGATACAGCTAACAGTTGTTAAAGCCAGGATTTGTCCCTAGGTCTGTCCTCAAATTCAATCAACTGAAATCCTATACTTTAATTAGAGATAACAAAACCATTAACTGAGTCTGTTCCTCTCTCATATTTATTCACTTCCTCACTGCTTTAGTTGGATAGCTCTTCATCCCTAATCACCTTAACTGTTATAATAATGACCTAACTGGGCTCTCCTCCAGGATTTTCTTGCCCTAATCCATTCTTATCTTCAACTGCCTGAAAAAACTTTCTGAAGTTCAGCTTCATTCATTCCTCGTCTTCCCACTATTGACTGAATTAAGTCTAAATACATCTGACTTTCTTTCAATACTCTCAATAACCAACTGTAAATCCTTCTTTTCACCCTAATTCTCAGTTTGGTGCTGCATTTGGATGCCCCAGTTAACCTGGATTACCCATGGTTTCCTGGATAATGCCCAGCTACCCTGTACAACCTTAACTACCTTGCTTTGCTCAGTCTTTAACAGCTCCCTGTTCACCCCAACTCCTAAAACCTCCCCTCCCCCTGAGCCCCATCAAAATCTTATTCATATTCTGGGGTTCAGCACAAATATTGCTTCATTAATCAAGACTTTGCTGATCTTTCACCTCTCTTTGTGATCAATCCTTCCTCTCAATATACACAGCTCTTTAGTTTTGCCTCCATTATGGTACTTTTCTTTTTCTGCCACATTACTATTTTAAGTTAACATTTTCTTGAAAGTAGAAACTGAGTCTTATTTATTAAGCATCCCAGTTATTTGAATGTAGTAAAAGTCATAGTCAACACATATATCACTTCATTCTGTTCCAGGCATTGTTCTAAGATCTTCTACATATATTAACTCAACCCATACAACGAACCTGTTAGGTAGGCATGGTAGGTAGCCTTCAAGATGGCCTGCAATGATCCTAGACTCCTACTGTTCATGCCTGTCTGTAATCAACTCTTCTTGAATATGAGCTGGGCATGGCAACTTATTTCTAATGAATACATATGGCATAAGTGATGGGATGTCACTTCTGAGGTTAGGTTACAAAAAAACTCTGGTTTCCATCTTGTGCTCCCTTTTTGCCATACCAGGAGCTGTGTCACAAAAAGGCTTACATGGCAGGGAAATTCGAGAAGTTGTTGGCCAACAGCCAGAGTAAACCTGAGGACCTCAGTCTGATAGTCCATGAAGACTGAATCCTGCTAAGAATAGTGTGAGCTTAGAAGTAGATCATCACGGGGCACCTGGGTGGCGCAGCGGTTAAGCGCCTGCCTTCGGCTCAGGGCGTGATCCTGGCGTTATGGGATCGAGCCCCACATCAGGCTCTTCCGCTATGAGCCTGCTTCTTCCTCTCCCACTCCCCCTGCTTGTGTTCCCTCTCTCGCTGGCTGTCTCTATCTCTGTCAAATAAATAAAATCTTAAAAAAAAAAAAAAAAAAGAAGTAGATCATCACCCAGTCAAGTCTTCAGGTAAGACACAGCCCTTGCTGACATTCTAAATACAGCTTTAAGAGAGACCTTGAATCAGAGGTACCCAGCTAAGCCATATCTGGACTCCTGACTCCCTTTTGTGGTAATTTGTTACACAGCAAAGATTGATGAATACAGTATTGTTATTATTCCTACTTTTCAGATGAGAATGCTGAGGCACATGTACTTAGTAAGTGACTGGGACAGGATTCAAACAAAGGCAGTATAGCTCCAGAGTTCCCATTCTTAATCACAAAGTTAACTTGCCTCATAATTGAACGAATAAAAGTTCTTTCCTTAAACTGGACTATTGACTATAACACAGCAAAGTGATTAACTCAAACAAACAATTAAGAATTGACTGCAAAAGATTTTACAGTATCCTAATTCACAATTATACCAACGAATCTCTGATGATATCAAACAGGCTTATATTAAATATGTTTATTTCAATATGTGTTCATGTCTTTCTATGTGAAACTTGGATCTCCTGTATTGTTTTACTGATATGTACATAAACTTTCATTAGGAGCTCTGTTTATCTCAGTTTGCATTTAGAACTTAAAACATAGTTGGCACTAAATGTGGTAAGGTTGAAAAAGGTTTTGAAATCTCACTGACTTGGACTTGAGGGCCGTCTCTGACAATTTCTGCCACTATGATATTAGGCAACTGAAGTTAGGGACACAACCTCTCTGAGCCACACCTACCACCAACATACAATGGAAATAGGAACATTACGCGCCCTTTCAGAGAATTAGGTTAGTTTCTGATGTAATTAAATCACTTAGAGCAGTGCCTGGTCATTTTCTCTTTAAGGCCTTGCTCAAACTCCATGTGTTTAATAAGATCTTCCTTGGCTACGGAAGTAAAAAATGGCTGATTCCTCTTCAAAATTCCTCTAGCATTTATTTGTCCTACTCATTACACATAATGATTACAGTATTTGCTAGAAGGCAATAAAATATCTTAATATCTTTATGAATACAATTAAGTTATTCATTCATAAAGTCTTAACTGAACACCCTATGTGAGGCCTGAACCTTTGTAACGAGGGAGTCACTAATACAATGTTCTGAATAAAGAAGGTGGCCAGTAAATATCTATTGAATTAATAAATGAACACTATATTATACTATTTTGCTATCACAGGAAAAAAATGAACTCCCTTATGAGTTTTGAAAATAACTGTTCCGGTACGGTTGACAAAATTGTGTCCAGAAGTAGAATGGCCAAGCTGACTTCTTGAAGCTGTATCTCAGTGTGCTGCAGGGTCCACATTGGGATTGAGTGCAGCACTGATGTCACCCCCATCTGCATCATCTCTGTATCACAGGAGGGAACTACATTTCCCATAAGCCCTTGACCTCATGGCCCTTGGTGCCTATAAGCCGCACTCCCACTGAAGCTCATTCCTTAGCAACAAGTGCAGGCAGGAAGTTTAGATTGTGTGAGATGTGGCCTGCCTTTGACTGCTTGAGGATTTCTACTAAGAATCTGCCACTATGGTGATACATGCAGTGCAGAATTTTAGCTTAAGCTTCCCTGTCAATATTCCCTAAAAAGTATTTCTCAACTTCATCTTCTCAGAATTTCCAAAAATCATATAAGCCTCTAATATCATAGAGAAGAATTTCTAATTTCTACCCAAAATATCCTGCTAGCTTCCGTTTTCCTGATCCAACTCAGATTCGTAGACTAGGCTCTGATTTCATCGTAATAATAGGGCCATTCGTTAAACACAAAATCATTGCCCAGTAGAAAATGCTTCTCAATTAGTTTTCCCTAGGAAAACTTACAGCATTGCAATAATAATAGCTGTAACTGCCCTTCTAGTATTAGTGAATTATGTTACTATAACTACACCTAAAGAATTTATTATTTACAATTTCTAATAGTCCCTGGAATTCTTACTTTTGGAGGGAATAAAAGTGATGAAAGAGTTGAAAGGCATAGTGCAATATAATGGTTCAGATGATAATGAAAACACATATCTATTATTAATTTCATAGTCTATGGCTCAGACACCACACCTAGACTGCCTGAGTTCACATTCCGGCTTTTACACTTACTCTACAACTGTGCCTCCATTTCTTCCTCTGTAACATGGGAATAAGATCTTGTAGGGTAGTTGAGAGGAAAAAATGAGTCCATTTATGAAAAGTGCTTAGTGTCTGGCACCAAAATAAACATGATTAGGTATGTCTGTATTGTCATTTTTATTATTATTATTACTTAGTCATAACAGATGGTAACATGGCCAGAGTCCTGAATCCCCAAAACCTCACCTAACTGCCACCTGCTGCCACTAATTCCTGATAGTAGAATCCCATCACACAGGGAGAACTCCAGGCAAACACTTTATAGTAGTCTCCTACCCTGGCAAACTTTACAGTACCCATCAGAGGGTTTCCATTTTTTTATTCTCTCCCATAAGCCTAGACCAGAGTAGGAAAACCACCTCCCATTTCCTTCCCATAAGCCCCACACTCTCTTCTCTCTATCATGACTCAGACATGACCTTAACGTATAGCTAAAGCTTAAAACTAATATATGCTTAACATATATTAGCCTTGTATTACATGCTAGACAATATCCCAAATACTCTGCATGAATCATGACACTGCCTCATGACACTCCAGAGACAGATATTTTTATTACCACCTCCCAATTAAAAAATATATAAAATAAAGCCCAGGAATGTTGAGTGTCTTGCCCAAGGGCACACAGTTATTAATAGACAATGCTATTCAAACTCAGAAAGTGAGACTCAAGCGCCCCTTCTCTTAAATATTACACACATGCTCAGGTGGTTATATTGTCTGGTGCCCCGATTTCCACTAGGGGACAATTGGTGGGGGAAGAAGCATTTTCTAAAATCAATAAATTATTAAAATCCTTGATCTCTTTGTCCACAGAAAATTGCATTTATAGCTCAGTGTGTCTATTATGCATATTATTTTACTTAAGGGGAAGAAAAGGTTATGTATTTAAAAAAAGGTGAGGAAGCCATTGGAAGATGCCATAAATTTATTCTGTCAGGCAGGCCGAGTTGTGTGACAGTCAGAGACATGGCTTGATGCAGAGATGTGAAGTGTGACTTTTTCGACTGTCACGCTGGATGAGATGGATGGATTTTGGAACACATCCCAGGAAGCTGAGACACTCATGTGGTCAAGTGTTGGTCTCTCTGATCAAATTTGACTTGCTGTCTCTGAAGTTGTTGGATTTTGCCAGCCCTCCAGATGCTGCATTGTGTCTTTGCAAACACAGTTGGTTTGAAACCATCTGCAAGACCCTGCATTGGTCCTAGCACTATGAGCCATTGTTTCCTGAGGAATTAATGGACATTCTCACATTCTACCTGTGTTAATTGAGCTATTTTCACACATGCTAATGTGTCAGTTACCCAGGGCTTAGTTCTCACTTACATACTCTGCACTAGATATGCATATAAATGGGAGAAATCCTGAAACATGCTGCCAAAATCCAGATAGCCTACTATTCAGCAAATGAGAACAGCTAGTGTTGGAAGAAATTATATTTCCAGAAATAAATGTACAGGATTCATGTTTTGAAGACTAAACTAGTGGGAGATTACCTAGACACTCCGCTTTATAAAGGATCTGATCCTGATGAGTCATCTGGCTTAGCGATAATTTAGTTCCCCATCATGCTTTAAATCGGGACAATGACATTTTTTCATACTCTAAAGTTATTTCACTCTAACATCACCATAGAGCAAAATTCAAGAAAATGAGTGTGGATCTTGGCTCCCAACCAAAGGTGTTTAGTTAATGAATTACCCAAAGTTCTTGGTTATAGGGAAATCCCAGCTATCTGCTGAAATAGATGTTCTTTTATCAAAGCAAATGGAAATAATAGTTGCCAAATTAACCTAAAAAGGAAGTTACTGTGGGAGATGGTTAAAAGAATATATGTCCTAAGCATTTTAAATTAAACTATATGACTGCATATTATTCCACAAGTATTTTTATGAGGAACCAAGAGACTTTCATTTCTGTGTGGACCTTTTCATTGAGTGTGGGTCTATCTGCTGATTGGCATTGCCTTTCATCTTTCTTGCTTAAACCACACCATAATGTATTTTTCTAGGAGTTTTAGTTGGGGCTTCTTCAACTAATAGAACTTATACAACAATCTGAGCATGGTATCCATATCAATTTTTATGTATTTCTTTGTCTCACCCAAATCTAATTCTACAATACTTTTTTTAAGTAACTTAGCTTTAACATGTTTTTCCAAAGCATTCAATTTAGTTGTCACAGAAATGTAACTTTCTCTTTTGCACTCGTATTTCATGGATATAAAACATTGTTAAAATCATAACTAATTTTATGTGGTTAATATAACAAATACAAATACATGGGCTTGGAGACAAAAACAACTAACTTGGTAAGCATGCAAATCATCTTGTAGAAGCAAAAGTGTGTGGGATCCTTAGCAAGTAGCCTACACACACTCCCTGTGCCATGGTCATCTGTCAGCATGTTTTGTTGAAGGAACAGAAAGAGCTGATTAATGCCTACTTAGCACTAACCTCAAAGATTCAAAACATGGTTGGAAATATACTTTTAAGTATCATCCAAGCTATATATATTACATGTGGGTAGTAGGTTTTAGTGTCTGAAGAATTGCTAGCCATCTAAAATGCAGCCATTTAAAATGTCCAAGAGTATTATAATGTTCCAGAACAAAGAAGGAAAGAAATTAGAATACAACTAGAATTATGTTTCCATCTTTCCCTCAGGCTTAGAGAATAAAGACCATTTTTAAAAAAATTATACTTGTCCTAGTAAGTTAAAGACCATAAATACAGCATAACTTTCAAAAGGTGTCAGATTGTATAAATTTTCCTTTCCATTGCAATATATGTGCAAGATACGCTCTGGATGTTTCAGGGAAATAACAAGTTCACCTATACAAATAATACCTCCCAGTAGTCTCCCTGATCATACAAGCCCCTTAGAATTCCAGGGCATAGCTTTTTCACTAATACTTCACTCAAAAAGAGATAAACCAAATGGATGGAGATGGAGAAATGAACCCCTTAACAGACATTTACTGAGGGCTTGCCATGTGGAAAGAATGGTGTTTGGGATATAGAGTGCTAACTAATGTCACATATTGGCTGGAAATCCTAGAGGCAGTCACTTTAAAGAGTTGCCCATCTCACCAGTAAGGCATGACCATATTTAAAATCTTTGTTTAAAAACTGTCAAAATGGGACTTGAGATTATCATTTTGACTACTTCTCTACAGATTACAAAAGAACTAACAATTCCACTGTCTCTAGGGATTGTGGGAATTTTTAATTTACTGGGGAAGGCATGGCTACCAAAAGGTTTGCTCTTTCATTCTCCATGTTTTTATGGTCAAGAAATACTTCATACTGGTATTTTGCATAAAGATCTAACATAGAATGGAGGGTGATAGAAACTTCAACCAAAGAGGTAAGAAATTCTACTTTAACATAAAATTTCTAACATGACATGCTATTTATCCGTTTAATACTTCTTGCTGTGCACAACATAAAATCAGTTTGTCATAACCTTAAAGCATTCTTTTCTGGTTCTGAAAGCTCCAGAATAAATTGCCATTCTTTGACTTCCTCAAGCATAAAAATGAAAACTGAATTTTTTTCTTGGAAAAGATGAATTACCCCAGCTTGACAGAGGGTAATTAGCATACCCAAAGCAAGTTAAGAGAATGGGTTGACAAGCACAAAGAAGCCTAAGAAAACATGGGCACATTTTGCATGTGTTTTAATACGTAAATGATTAAAAACATTACTATATATGTTAATTGCCACCAACTTCAACACAACCCTATTGGAAGACAATATTAAGTCGTGGAAAACAGTACATCTTTAATTATTTGTCTATTCTATAAACAAGTTTAATTGGAATCTAAAAACAGCAAGGGACAAAAGCTCAGTTCATTAGGGACCAACTAACTGTAAAGGGCAGATAAAAACCTTTTGTCTGATACAGATGTACCTCCCGAGCACCATCAGATAGCACCAGGCAGAACACTAATCAGTAATAGGAGGTGTTCTCATTATTAAGCTTATAAAGCATAAACCAGGTCACCACAAACTTTGAAGGTACCGATCATCAATTATTTCGCTAATTGTTTGTTCTGTTTGCATGTCTCAGGGTAAAAGGAAAAAGTCACTGAAGTGAAAAAGAGACACCAATAATTGCTACCTCAGTGACAGTTGGTTTTTAGTATCTCATTATTTATGATTTGTTTTGTTGTGCATATGTGACTTTAAGTCTTCTGTATTAATGTATACCCAAGAAGCCTAGTGTGTAACACTTGCAAAAGAATTACACAAATTAATCAGCAAACTCAGGCATGGAATATGCCCTGCAAAGTCCTGCAAGACTGCTAATAACTCTGTGTGTGTGTGTGTGTGTGTGTGTGTGTGTGTGTGTGTGAGAATTCAAGAACCCTCACTTATGGCACATTAAATTTGTGCTGTTGGGGAAGTGCTATGTATCATGTTACAGCATAAAATGCCAAACATTATCTGGCCATGGCCATTTTGTTTTCAAGAAACACAGACTTTCAGACTGTCATAGAAAGTGTATTAAACCTCCCTAAGAAACAACAACAACTTTGGGATAACTATTAAGTCAAAGCTAACATGAGGCAAGAAAACTGGAATGTCACGAAATTCCAGACTAGAATTTAATTTTCTCAGTCCCATCCATGAAGATAAGAGGTACTAAGGATGAAGCCATCACTTGCTTAGAGTTTGGGAGGTCATCAGTTCACAAAGCAGCTATTTCTGTCCATCTTAAAGCTATAAAGCAACACTCCTATTTTATTCTTCCTTCTCTTCATTAATGTTCCCATAATAGATTAAATATTACCTGAAACTAAAGGTTATATTACTAATTACTAAACTGAAGACAGAGCAAATTCTCTAATAAAGCATATTTTTTAAATGTGTCTACAGAATTGCACACATAAACTTTTTAAAGGTTGAGGAAATTGATGAAGTTAGAGTCTATGTATTAGTACGCCAAAGAAAATATATTTTGTTTACATCAGACTTCCAAAAAGACAAGAAAAGAAAACCTGTCTTTGTGGAGGAGACCTTCTATTTCCTGTTTTGCCCCATGCCCCCATCACCACACACACATTTGACTTAGTGCTACAAAGTGTACAAAACAGAGTCTTGCTTTTACAGAGCTAATTTCTTTATGATATATCAAATTGAAGCACTTAAATCCTTAGTAAAGAGCATTAATAGTTTCTATCCAGGAGAAATAAAAGTTAATAATTACTGTTGAACTAACTGTTAGCCAATTCTAGTAACTGGACAAAGCCCATACCCTTCTTAATAGAATCAACTTTCTCTGAGCAAACTGTGCTGATAGGAATAAACTGATATGAGAATATTTCTGTTCTGAAGAAAGTAAAGCCCAATTCTCCTTCTAAACAGAAAAAAAAAAAGAGATTACTAAAAGATATTTCATTTCCTTGCAAAACTAACATGGGGAAAAGAGATAAGTACTTTGTAGGAGATAGATTTCAGGTAACTGCACCTGTACTGTGGAAAATTACTCTTCAATTATGCATAGTAATTAGAGTTGTTGTTTAACTGTTATGAAAAACCTGCAGTGTGCTAGAAGGTACACACAACTAATGTAAAAATTCTGTCACTCCGGGTAGGTGAGGGAAGATGATTTGAGATAAAAAGTAGAATAAAACAGAAACCTGCTGGAGAACAGGTCTTTGTACAGTACTTAACTGGCACACAGTGAGAGCCTATTCAAACATATTATTTGACCACTTACAATGTACTTATCATGGTAATAAGATTAGTGAGGTTTGTATGTCACTAAAATCTCCTTATTAAAAATTCTGGGGCACCTGAGTGGCTCAGTTGGTTAAGCATCCAACTCTTCCTTTCGGCTGAGGTCACAATCTCAGGGTTGTCAGTTTAAGCCCTGCATCAACTCTGTGCTCAGCCTAGAATCCAGCGTGCTGGAGATTCTCTCTCCCTCCCCCTCTGCCTCCCCACTCTTCCCCCCATTGCCTGCACACATGCACTCTCCTTCTCTCTCAAATAAACACATAAAATCTTTTAAAAAATTACTAAGGCACTGTGATAAGTAGCGATATATTGTTACTAATTGTCAATGCATCACTTTAAGTTTGGGTTTTTGGACTCTGCCCAGGCTGATTTTAAAATTTGTTTTTATGAGACCAAAGTAAAGAACTTAAAGTACGTTCTGATCACAAGATATGTAGGAATATTAACCTAGTAATTTTTAAACATGACTTTTTACTCCTAACACTCTTTACTCCTGACACTTAAGAATTCAAACTATTTGATCAACGATGAATAATAATGTGTGAGGCAGGAATACCCTTTTCCACTCTGGTTATCTCCCACTTGCCTCCTCAGCGGGATGGATCAACACAATCTTGAAACATCTGACTTTTGATAAATATAGCAATCTTCCTTGACAGTATTAGATGGTATTGAAATCCTGATTAATAACTTTAGTAAAATGTGATGAAGTTCATCAGTCCATATTTCATGAAATCTGTGAAAAGAGAGCCCATGCCAGAGTGCTCCTTTCTCTTATCTCTCCTACATTCATGTCGTCATAATCATCGCCATCAATGTCCTCAACAATAATAAAATGGATTTATCAAACAACTGCTAGGTAACTACTGTAGCAGATATAAAACTGAATACAATTAAGTTTGGTTCAGTATTTATTGGTTTAAAAAATAAAATCATGAAGTCATAAAAATTAATACTAATCGATAAAATCTAGGCTCCATTATTTCTAGCATTTCTCTTCCACTTATACTACTCTCAGATAAACTGTAAACTAAATATTTGTTTCTGGGAAGATTCTTTTACATTCCTCTCTCCCCTTCACAGTATCAGTGACTAAGTGACACCAAACACCATAAGCTTCCATTTGCAAGTAGAGGTTGCAGTTAATTGTTGATATTGATGTGAAATCCACATTGTGTGTTTAATCTTATTTTAAGGCTTATAATTGAGGTGTCTGTGTTTTCTGCCTTCATTTTCTAGCCTTTCAGGAAGATAAGAAGCACGATTTAAAAACATCACCTCCCTCAGGACTGACTGTGCCTTAGAACTCCCACTGAAGTCAATAGGTGCTTTGTGTACACTCAGACTGGACTCATAATGAGCAGAGTTGATGAGAATCCAGCTTTCCAAGGATGACTAGTGCTGAGTCTTCAAGGTCATTCATCATTTTCATCTGAGAAGGCAGACCCTTCATTTGCTCTCTCTTCTCAAATAGGTACACAATTAAAGGAAGAATTATTCTTCCCAGTGGCAAGCACTTTATTAACAAAGGGCATGTTGAGCCCCCATGTCCTATCATTGCCAGATGGTCTGTGTGTCCAAGCAACTGGAGGCAGCTTCAATGAATATCTTACCTTTTGCCTCAAAATTGCTGGATCTATTACTTCTCTGAGCAAAAAGTAAAAGATAATCTTCCTAATAGGTTTGCACTGGCTATTTAATTTTCTCTGTAAACTTTGAGTCAATAAAAACAAAAGTGGTACATTTTAGGTTGTCTGTTCAATAATTAGGTTCAAGTTAACATTTTTTAAATGCTAAAAATCCAAGATTATGAGCTCATAATTAGAATTATCTGCTGTAGCCTGAATTGAGTAGTAGTTACGATGATTAATAGAGAAAAGGTTTTCATCCCAAATATTATGTTTCTTATCAAATTTCATCAAGTGTACCCAAATATCACAGTACTTACAGCAATTTGTAAGATGTATTCAATAGTGGAATTCTTTGTTTCTGACAAAGTCATTAAACCTAACACTAATGAAATTCTCACTGTGTATTGAACATAACTAAACTGAAAGATGTTCTTGATCACACTTTTGGACAAAGTGTCGCCCTCCCAAAAGCATACCATTATTTTTCTAGGAAACAATATATAAAAGAAAAGGAAAGTATCTTAGGAGGAAGAGGGTAATCAAAAAAAAATCAACAAAAGATATTTGTCTGTGATAGTAAGAATAACACAGATTATGCTGCAGTAAGCAATAACCCCCAAATATCAGAGAGACAATCCAGTCAAACCTTATATTTACCCTTCATATGTGGGTTGTATTGCTCTACTGTATAGCTGCTTTCTAAATGTTCACTCAGCGATGTGAACAACCTCTATCTTACAGCTATGCCATCTGAAACTCTTGCCTTCCAAGGTCACCACAGGAAGGAAAGAGACAGGTGGAGAGGCACAGCAGGTCATAAATGACCAGCAGTGATATGTATACCTTCCACTCAGTAGCCATTGGCTACAACTAGTCACATGAAGCCAATTTCACAGGAAGGAAGAACGGAAAATGTAAAGAGCATATGGCTATTTGATGGCCACTGATGAGCTCCATCACATTTTCTAAATAACACAGAGAAAGAAGTGAGCTAAAATTAATATGAACACATACTGGCACTGATGCCAACATGCCTTCTAATGCACCATGCTGAGTTGGAGTTTACCATGATAAATAACAAAGACAAATAGCAAACAATCAACAAAAATCCCCAGACATGGTCCCTTTCCTCATGGAGCTTCTTAGCTTAGTGCTTTACAGAAACCCTTAGCTTCTCGAAGTCTCGTTCTTCCTATCTGTAGTACAAAGATAATAATAATACCTCCTAATAGCATTATTTTGAGGAACAAAGAAAAATGTGGTAAGAATTAAATGAGATAGATATGTTAAACATAAAAGGACGTCTCACACATTTTAGGTGATAAATAAATGTTACTTCTCTTGCCCAAAGAACTATATAAATATTATTTACAGCTCATACCACTTCCCCTGGGAGAACGTGCAAGGCAGTGATCAAAAGAATGGGCTTTGAAGTCCAACTGTGTCAATGTAACATTAGCTGAACCATTTAATCCCTGTGCCTTTCTGTGCATCCCCTCCACATACACTACATAACAGGAACAACTTAGCTTATTCCTGTCCGAAGTTTTGTCACTGATATAAATCAGATAGCTGAGAACATTTAATGATACCAAGAGAATCATCAGCAAGTCCTTTTTAGCTAGCCACTGTATCTCAGTATCCCAATAGTATAAATTATCATGATTCCTCCAATCCTGCCAGCTCCAGACTGGTCTGGTCCAACTTAGCCCCAGCTTTGACCCACATACTGTTTGTTCTTCTTTAAGCCTAAGACCCAGAAGCATAAATAATGTCTACCCCTGTCATCTTCAGCTCCCAAAATGTGGTTCCTAGTAGTACTCTTATGCCTTTACCATGCCCAACTGCTCCCATGGGCCCCAAAATATCACAATGAGTTTATAGAGACAGAGAAAAGTTATTTATAAATACTACCTAATTTGATTTGAAGAAAAGGGAAGATTTGGGGGCCAAAGTCTTGGCCTTGGCACAGAAGAATTCAAGATGCAGATTATATGTGAAGAGAGAATACAACAAACTGTAAGAGGCAGAAAATTTAGCAGAGGGCTTTGATTTTAACTTGTATTAATGACACCTACAGGTGAAATAATCATGTTTGTATTTTTATTGTTTGTTTTTCTCCCTGCATCATTTTCTTTAAAGGAAAGGAAAAATGAGAGTATGTTATATGTGTGCTATTTTGTTTGGAAAGATAATTGGTAGGATGATTGGTAGCTTAACTTCTATAATTTCTTTGAAGTTTTCCCTTTTTTGCTATTATTTAAATTTTGATGTCATACCTCCCTGGTTGGACTGTAAGTTTACTGAGAGATGGAAAGGTTTCTCATACATCTCAGTGTTAAAGAGAGTGAACTTTGTCAACAAACAGTTCTGAGTCTGAGTCCTGACTCCCCATAACACATGTAACCTGAGGTAAATTATTTAACTGCTTTTGTTTCCTCATCTGTTCAAAGGAGAAAAATAATACTTATACATTGGGTTAAATAATATCCCCCAAAGATTCATTTCCTTCCCCAAATCTCAGAATGTGACCTTATTTGGAAATAGGGCTATTGTAGATATTAATTCAGATGAGGTCATATGAAGTAGGGTGGACACTTAACCCAAAATGATGTAGTGTCCTTATAAGAAGAGGAGAATACCATGTGAAGACACAGACAGAGAGGGAAGATGGCCATGTGATGACAGAGGCAGAGATTGGAATTATGAAGTTGCAAGCCAAAGAACATCAAAAACTTCTGGCAACCATCACAAGCTAAGAGAGAGGCATGATAGAGGTCATTCCTCTGAGTCCCCAAAAAGGAACCAACTCTGCTGACATCTTGATTTGTACTTCTGTCCTGAACCATGAGAATAAAATTCTGTTGTTTTAAGCCACCCAGTCTGTGGTAATTTTATACAGCAGCCCTATAAAATACAACATACTTTATAGAATACCTATAGATTTTAGTTTAAGTAATTTACATAGAATACTTAACCATGATGCTTAGCACATACTAATCACATAATAAATGTTACCTTTCAAATATTTACTGATTAAGAGGACAAAAGTCAATACAGAATATACCAGCTCCCTGTCCTCTTCATTCAGATATTTTACTAGGCAGAGAATAAGGCAGTTGGAATCCTCCTTTCCTAAACTCCAAAAGTAGTAATTATAAAAGCACATTAAATATTGTTGGGTGTTCTACAGTGGCCAGTTTAAAGAATAAGCTAAAAAGAACACAATAGCTGAATTGAAAAATACACTAGAGGGGTTCAACAGCAAACTGGATGAAGCAGAAAAATGGATCAGTGACCTGGAAGACAGGGCACTAGAACTCACCCAAACAGAGTAGCAACAACAACAAAAAAAGAATTTTAAAAAGTGATGATTCTTGACATCAAGAGGAATAACTTTTGCAATCTGGGATCCCAGAAAGAGAGGAGAGAGAGAAAGGGGCAGAAAACACATTTAAAGAAAAAATGGTTGAAAGTTTCCATAACCTGGGGAAGGAAACAGACATTCAAGCCCAACTAGCCCAGAGAATTCCAAATAAAATGACCCCACATTTTAGACAAAAGAAATCCACGGTAAGATATATTATAATTAAAATGCCAAAAGTTAAAGAGAGAATCTCAAAAACAGCAAGAGAAAAACAACTTGCAATGTATAAGGAAACCCCCATAAGAATATCAGCAGATTTTCTTAGCAAAAACCTGCAGATCAGAAGGGAGTGGCATGACATATTCAAAGTGTTAAAAGGAAAAAACTTCCAACCAAGAATAGTCTGTCCAGCAAGGTTATCATTCAGAATTGAAGGAGAGATAGAGTTTTCCAGACAAGCAAAAGCTAAAGAAGTTCATCCCTACTAAAGCAGCCTTATAAGAAATGATAAAGGGACTTTGTCAAGCTGAAAAGAAAAGGCATAATTAGTAATAATAGAACATATGAAAGTAAAAATCTCACTACTAAAGGTAAATATACTGTAGAGGTAATAGATTAATCATTTACAAAGCTAGTATGAAGGTTAAAAGACAAAAGTAATAAAATTATACAATAATTAGTTAAGGAATAAAGAAAATAAAAAGATTTAAAACGTGACGTCAAAATAAAACATCATGTAAAATGTGATATCAAAATAAAACATCATGGAGGGGAGTAAAAAATGAAGAGTTTTAAGAATGAGTTCAAATGTTAAGCTGCTTATATATATAAGTTGCAACTTAACATTTGATTAATATATAAGCAACTTAACTTATTTATTATTTACATTACATTTATTCATAATTTATTATTACACATTACATTATAAATAAGTTACAACCTAACTCATTTATTATTTATTAATATATAAGCAACTTAATTAATACATAAGCAACTTAACATTTGATATGTATACACACACACACATAACATCAAATTACAAGGGAACAGAACAAGAGAAAAACAAAGGAACTACAAAAACAGCCAGGAGACAATTAATAAAACGGCAATAAGTACATACCTATCAATAACTACTTTAAAATGTAAACAGCTTAAGTTCTCTAATCAAAAGTCATCTAGTGGCTGAAAAGATAAGAAAAATCAGGCACATCTATATGCCACCTATAAAAGACTCACTTCAGATGTAAGGACACATACAGACTGAGGGTGAAGGGACGGAAAAAAAATATTTCATGCAAATGGAAACAAAAGGAAACCTAGGGAGCTACACTCATATCAGACAACATAAACTTTAAAACAAAGACTGTAAAAAAAGACAAAGAAAGGCATTAAATAATGATAAAGGGGTCAATCCAACAAGAGGATACATTTGTAAATATTTATGCATCCAGTACAGAAGCATCGAAACATATGAAGCAACTATTAATAGACTTAAAGGTAGAAATGGACAGAAATATAGTAATAGTAGGGGACTTTAACACCCCACTCACATTATTGGATAGGTCCAGACAGAAAATCAATAAAGGAACATCAGCCTAACATGACACATTAGACCAGATGGACTTAATAGACATATATAGAATGCTCCACTCAAAAGCAGCAGAAAACACATTCTTCTCAAGTGTGCATGAATCATTATCCAGAATAGATCACTTTTAGGCCATATAGCAAGTCTCAAAAAATTGAGACTAAGACTGAAATCAGATCAAATATCTTTTCTGACCACAATGATATAAAACTAAAAATCCATTATAAGAAGAAAACTGGAAAGAATCAGAAATATGTGGAGATTAACCAACTAATGGGTTGAGACAAAAAACTCAAAGAATAAATTAAAAAATACCTGAGGGGCGCCTGGGTACCGCACTCGTTAAGCATCTGCCTTTGGCTCAGGACGTGATCCCGGCATTCTGGGATCGAGCCCCACATCAGGCTCCTCCACTGGGAGCCTGCTTCTTCCTCTTCCACTCCCCCTGCTTGTGTTCCCTCTCTCGCTGGCTGTCTCTCTGTCAAATAAATAAATAAAATCTTTAAAAAAAAAAAATACCCGAGACAAATGAAAATGAAAATACAACATACCGAAATCTATGAGATAGAGCAAAGGCAGCCATAAGAGAAAAGTTCATAGTGATACAGGCCTATCTCAAAAAAAACAAGAAAAATTTCAAGTAAGCAATTTAGCTTTTACATATAAAAGAACTAGAAAAAACGCATACACAGTGTAGTTAGTAAAATGAAGGAAATATTAAAGACCAGAGCAGAAATAAATAAAATAGAGACTAAAAAGACAATAAGAAAAGATCAATGAAACTAAGAGCTGTTTCTTTGAAAAAATTAACAAAATTGACAAACCTTCAGCTAGACTCACCAAGAAAAAAAAGAGCACTCAAAGAAACAAAATCAGAAATGAAAGAAGTTACAATAATACCACATAAATATGAAGGATCACAAGACACTACTATGAACAATTATACACCAAAAAGTTTTAAAACCTGGAAGAAATGAGTAAGCTCCTAGAAACATATAAACTTCCAAGACTGGATCATGATGAAATAAAAAATCTGAACAGACTGATTATTAGTAAGGAGATTGAATCAGTAATGAAAAATCTCCCAACAAACAATAGTCCAAGACCAGATGACTATATGGGTGATTTCTACCAAACATTCGAAGATTTAATACTTATCCTCAAACCCTTCCAAAAAATTGAAGAGAGAGTGCTTCTAGACTCATATTTATGGGGCCAGCATTACCCTGATAATAAAACCAGACAAAGACACCAAAAAAAAAAAAAAAAAAGAGAGAGAGAGAGAAAATTGCAGGCCAGTACTCCTAATGAACATGCAAAAATTCTCAACAAAATATTAGCAAACCAAATACAATGATATATTAAATGGCTCATATACCATGATCAAGGGGGATTTATTCCAGGGAGAAAAGGATGATTCAACATCCACATATCAGTCAATGTAATACACCACATTAATAAAAGGAAGGATAAAAATCATATGATCATCTCCACAGATGCAGAAAAAAAGAATTTAGCAAAATTCAACCATTTATAATGAAAACTCTCAACAAAGGGGGTTTAAGGAAATATATCTCAACCATATATGACAACCTAACAGCTAACATCATACTCAATGGTGAAAAGTTGAAATCTTTTCATCTAAGATCAGGAACAAGACAAGAATACCCACTCTTACCACTTTTATTCAACATATTATTGGAAGTCGTAGCCACAGTAATTAGGCAAGAAAAAGAAATAAAGGCCATCCAAATTGGTAAGAAAGAAGTAAAACTATCACTATTTATAGAAGACATGACACTATATGCAGAAAACCTTAAAGACTCCACCAAAAAACTGTTAGAACTAATAAATTAATTTAGTAAGCTTCAGGATACAAAATCAATACACAGAAATCTGTGACATTTCTATACACTAACAATGAAGCATCAGAAAGAGAAATTAAGAAAATAATGCCATTTAGATTTACATCAAAAGAATAAAATACCTAGGAATAAATTTAACCAATAAGTAGAAAGACCTGCACACTGAAAATTATAAGACACTGATAAAAGAAAACATTTCTTTTGTAACAAATGGAAAGATATTCCATGCTCATGAATTGGAAGAATCGAAATTGTTAAAATGTCCATACTACCTAAGCAATGAACAGATTCAATGCAACACCTATCAAAATTCCAATGGCATACCTTTTAGAACAAGAACAAATAATCTGAAGATTTGTACGGAGCCACAAAAGATCCTGACTACCCAAAGCAATCTTAAGAATGAAGAACAAAGCTGGAGGTGTCATGCTCCAATTTCAAACTATACTACACAGCTGTAATAATCAAAACAGTAAAGTATTGGTATAAAACTAAACACATAGATCAATGGAAAATAAGTGGTAGCCCAGAAATAAACCCACACATATTTGGATGATTAATCTATAACACAGAAGCCAAGAATATAAAATGAAGAAAGGACAGTCTCTTCAATAAATGATGTTGGGAAAACTGGACAGCTACATGCAAAAGAAAGAAACGAGACTACCATCTTACATAATACACAAAAATTAACTCAAACAGATTAACAGGAAACCATAAAATTCTAAAAAGAAAACATAGGCAGTCAGCTCTTCAACACTGGTCTTAGCAACGTCTTTGTGGATCTAACTCAAAAGGCAAGGGAACAAAAGCAAAAATGAATAATTGGGACTACTTTAAACCAAAAAGCTTGGAAGGCAATGGAAACCACCACCAAAATGAAAAGCAATCTATTGAATGGGAGAAGTTATTTGCAAACCATTTATATCCAAAACATATAAAGAACTCATATAACTCAACAACAACAAAAAAACAAACAACATGATTAAAAAATGGACAGAGGATCTAAATATACATTTCTCCAAAGAAGACACACATATGGCCAACAGACACATGAAAAGATGCTCAAAATCACTAATGATTAGGGAAATGCAAATCAAAACCACAAGATATCACCTAACACTTGTTAGAATGGCTATCATAAAAAAGACAAATAATAACTGTTGTAGAGGATGTGGAGAAAAGGGAACTCCTGTACACTGTTGGTGGGATTGTACACTGGTACAGCCACTATAGAAAACAGTATAGCAGTTCCTCAAAAAAATTAAGAATAGAACTACCACATGACCCAGCTATTCCACTTCTGGGTATTTATCCAAAGAATATGAAAACACTAACTTGAAAAGATATATGCACCCCCATATTCATTGCAGCATTATTTACAATGACCAAGCTAATGGAAACAACCTAAGTGTCCTCTGATACGAATGGATAAAGAAAATGTGGTATAGTTATACAATGGAATATTAGCCATAAAAAATGGAAATCTTTCATTTGCGACATTATGGATGGGCCTTGAGGGTGTTATGCTAAGCCAAGTATGTCAGACAGAGAGATAGACAAATACCATACGATTTCACTCATATGTGGTATTCAAAAAACAAAACAAATGAACAAAAATGGAAACTAAAAAACTCATAGTTACAAACTAGTGGCTACCAGAAAGGAAGGGGTTTGGGGAGTGGGAAAAATGGGTGAAGGGGATCAACTGTATGGTGATGGATAGTAACTAGACTTGTGGTGGTAATCACTTTGTAGCATGTGTACACAGATGTTGAATTATAAAGATACACACACGGAACTTCTTTTTTTTTTTTTTTTCAAAAAAGGGAACATGAAAGATTCCAAATAAACAGCAAACCGACTCTATGTGTTAAGGAACTAAAACAAGAACAAGCCAATCCCAAAGTTGGCAAAAGACAGGAATAATACAGATTAGAGCAAAAATAAATGAAATAGAGAACTGAAACAACAATAGAAGAGATTAACCAAACTAAGAGTTGGTTCTTTGAAAAGATAAAATTGACAAATCCTTAGCTAGACTAACCAAGGTAAAAAGAGAGAAGACTAAGTCAACAAAATTATAAATGAAAAAGGAGACATTAAAACTGATACCACAGAAGAACAAAGGATCATAAGAGACATCTATGAACAACTATATGCCAACATACGGGGCAATCTACAAGAAATAGAAAAATTATTTAAAACATACAACTTACCTAGATGGAATCAGGAAGAAATAGAATATATGAGTAGATCAATTACTAGAAAAAAGCTTAAATCAGTAACCAAAAAATCTCCCAATGAAGAAAAGCCCAGGACTAGATGTCTTCGCTGGTAAATTTTACCAAACATTTAAAGAAGAATTAACACTGACACTCTCCCAAAAAATCAAAGAGGAAGAAACACTCCAAAATTCATTTTATGAGGCAGCATTACCCTTGTACCAAAACTAGAAAAGGACACTACTAGAAAAGAAAACTACAGGCTAATACTCCTGATAAAAATAGACTTAAAAATTTTCAGTAAAATACTAGCAAATCAAATTCAACAGCACATTGAAAGAATCATTCACCATGACCAAGTGGGATTTATTCCTGGGATGCAATAATGGCTCAACATACACAGATCAATCAATGTGATACATCCCATTAATAGAATGAAAGATAATCATATGATTATCTGACAAAATTCAACATCCATTTATGATAAAAACTCTTAACAAATTAGGAATAGGAAAAACATCTGTCAACATAATAAAGATCAGATATGACAAGCCCATAGCTAATATTATACTAATGGTGAAGAACTGAAAGTTTTTCCTCTATGATCAGGAACAAGACAAATGTGCCCACTTTCACCACTCCTTATTCAACATAGTACTGAAAATCCTAGCTAGAGCAATCAGGAAAAAAAAAAAGTATCAGAATTGAAAACGAAGAAGTAAAATTGTCTCTATTTGCAGATGACATGATTTTATCCATAGAAAATCCGAAAAAGTGAACCAAATAATTGTTAGATCTAATCAATAAATTCAGTAAAGTTGCAGGATACAAAATTAACATACAAAAATCAACAGTTATACCTATACACTAACAATGAATTTTTGAAAAATAAATAAAAATTATCAACTTCACTCACAATGCCATAAAAACAATAAAATACTTAGGAATAAATTTAACTGAGGAGGTGAAAGATCTCTAGTCTGAAAACTGTAAGACATTGATAAAAAGAAATTAAAGAAGACACAAATAAATGGAAAGATATCCTGTGGTCATGGATTAGAAGAATTAATATTGTTAAAATGCCAATATTACCAAAAGCTACCTACTGATTCAATGCAATCCCTTTCAAGATTTGAAAGGCATTTTTTACAGAAGTAGAAAGAACCACTCCTAAATTTTATATGGAACCATGAAAGACCCTGAATAGCCAAAGAAATTCTAGGAGGAACAAAGCAGAAGAGGTCACACTTCCTTATCGCAAGCTATACTATAAAGCTATACTCAAAACAAATGGCATTGGAATAAAAGCAGACACACAGACCAAGGGAGCAGAATTGAGAAGCTCAAAATAAACCCAAGCATATATGTCCAACTAATGTTTGACAAGGGAACCAAGAATACTCAATGGAGAAAAAATAGTCTTTTCAATAAACAGTGCTGGGACAACTGGATATTCACTTGTAAAAGAATGAAATTGGACCCCTATCTTATACCACAAAAATTAACTTAAAATGGATTAAAGACTTAAATGTAAGTCTGAAACCATGAAACTCCTAGAAAACATAGGAATAAAGTTCCTTGACATGGGTCTGGGAAATTATTTTTTTAAATATGACATCTGAAGCACAAGCAACAAAATCAAAAATAAACAAGTGGGACTACATCAAGTACAAAAGTTCTTGTACAAAATAGAAACAATCAATAAAGTGCAAAGACAACCTACAGAATGAAAAAATATTTGCAAACCACATATCTGATAAGGGGTTAATATGTGAAATATATAAAGAACTCATACAATAGCAAAAAACACACAAATAACCCAATAAAAAAGGAGGCAAAAGACCTGAACTGACCTTTTTCTAAAAAAATATACAAAAAGTCAACAAGTACATAAAAAAAAAAAATGCTCAACATCACTAGTCATTAGAAAAATGCAGATTAAAACCATAATAGGATATCACCTCATACCTCTTGGAATTGCCATCATTGAAGAGATGAGAGATAACAAATGTTAGCATGTATAGGGGAGTCCTTCTGTGCACTGTTGGCAGGACTGTAAATTGGTATAGCCACTACAGAAAACAGTATGAAGGATCCACAAAAAATTAAAAGGAGAACTACAATACGATCCAACAATTCTACTTACGGAAATATACCCAAAGAAAACAAAAACGCTAACTTGAAAAGATATCTGCACCTCCATGTTCGTAGCAGCATTATTTATAATAGCCTAGATTCGGAAACAACCTAAGTGCCACTGATGGATGAATGGATAAAGAAGTTGTGGTATAAACACACACACACACACACACACACACACACACACACACACACAATGGAATACTATTCAGCCACACAAAATGAGGAAGTCCTATCATTTGTGAGAACATTTGTGAAAGTATTATGCTAAATGAAATACATCAGATGGAGAAAGACAAGTACTGTATGATATTACTTACATGTGTAATCTAAAAAAATGAATGAATAAATTAAAAAATTAAACTAATAGAAAAAGAGATCAAACACGTGGTTACCAGAGGCTGAGGACAGGGGTAAGGGGAATTAGAGCAAGGTGGTCGAAGGTACAAATTTCCAGTTATAAGATAAATAAGTACTAGGAATGTAATGTACAACGTGATGACTGTAGCTAACACTGCTATTAGATATATAGGAAAGTTGTTAAAAGAGTAAATCCTGGGGTGCCTGGGTGGCTCAGTAGGTTAAGCATCTGCCTTCAGCTCAGGTCATGATCCCGGGGTCCTGGGATCAAGCCCTGCATCAGGTTCCTTGTTCAGGGGGGAGCCTGCTTCTCCCCCTCCCCCTGCCCCCTTGCTTGTGCTCACTTTCTCTCTCTCTCTCTCTCAAATAAATAAAATCTTGAAAAAAAAGTGTAAATCCTAAACTTTTCATCACAAGCAGATTTTTTTTTCTTTTTTCTTTGTTTTCTTTATATGGTAAAGAGATGATGAATGTTATCTGAACCTATTGTGATAATCATTTCCAACATATGGATGGATATCAAACCATCGTGTTGTAAGCCTTAAACTTATACAGCAATGCCTGTCAATTATATCTTAATAAAACTGGGGGGAAAGTTACAGTATGTTACATTATGACCTATCTGTTTCACTATGATGTATTTATCCAAGAAATGAAAACATATGTCAGTATAAAGACTTGTACACCAATATTCAGAATAGCTTTATGTAACTCAGGTTAAAAAAAAAAAAGAAAAAAGAAAACAACACTCAAATGTCCACCATCAAATGAAAACAAATTGTGGAATAGACATACAATGGAATACTACTCAGCAATAAAAAAGGAATAAACTGCTGATACACATAACATGGGTGAATGTTAAAATAATTATACTGAGTGATACAACCAAGACAATAAGTGAGTATATACTCTATAACTATAATAAAATTTCACTAAATGTTACTTAATTTACAATGACAGAAAGCAAATCACCAATTGCCTAGGAAGATGGGAGAGGAGAGATGGATCAATTACAAAAGGGCACAAGAAAACTCTTGGGGATGATGGGTATGTTCACTATTTTGATATGATAATGGCTTCACAAGTGTGACAGGGATGTTAAAATTCAATATGTACAGTTTATTTTACATCAATACGTCTTAATGAAGCTGCAAAAGTATAAAAGTATTCATTTCTACACACATAAATTCATATTCATTTTCTATAGTTTTTGCCAATCTCTGAGGTACAAAATGGTACCTCAGTTATGACAATTTCTTTGATAAAAAATTGCATTAATGTATTTTTCATACATTTATTGCCACCATTTTTAAAACTTATCATTTCTCACATAGATGAACTATTCTATGGTCACTGACAAGTATTTAAAAATTATCTCTGAAATAATTTTGAAATCCTAGCATGTGAAGATTAATTTTTTTCATTTTCAATGAACTTGTTACAGTCTCATGTTCTACAAGTTTAATTTTCTCAGACTTCATACCATGTTTACCATGATAGCGGGGGCGCGCGTGCGCACGGTATTTCCTCAAGAGGCCACATTTAACATGATTACACAGTGGACTCTCAGACTTTTAGAAGACTCATGAAGAGAAAAATAATTTTGTTTTACACAACAATCAAGAATATCCAAGGGGATTTGGTACAAGAAGTTCACATATTAAGTTTAATTTCAATAAGTAACTGCCTGTAAGTGTTATAACCAAGTTTGTGTTTAATAATTACCATGATTTTAAAGAAAGAATTCTCTCCCTGTCAAATTTTTTGCCAGATCTATTCAATATTATTTTTTTCAACAATTATTAATTGGGGCAATAGAATCTTAATACAGTACTATGTTTTCCGGGTAACAACGCAAATGAATAGACAAATATGCAATATGTAAAAGAAGCCTAAGGGATAAGAACATTTAGATGATAAACAGTTGAAAGTTAGCTACTGCATACTTTTCTTTTATAGTGTAAAGTTTAATACTCCTTCTAAGCAAAATATCAGAAAAGAGTAACAAAAGTGAAGGAAAAAAAGTATTGAGAAATTAGCAAATTAGAAAATTTGCTTAGATATTTTCACCATTACTGTTATGAGTTGTAGATAGTCTCTCAGGTGTGAATCATATTTCTCCTTACGTAGAGGCCAATTAACATGTCTTTCTAATGACGTACCCTCTGTCCACATGCATTTTGTTAAAGAACCTATTTTAAAGAAGAATATTTAATGACTCTCAAATGAACATCATTGTCATAAAAGTACACTTCAGCAACTTTTTGAGAGTGACTAGATTTTCTGGCAAGTTACATAAATTATAATAACTATTAATGAGAATAATGGCTACCTTTTATTGAATATTACTATATACTAGGCATTATGGTAGGTACTCCCATTTTTCCTAATTTGTCACAGTAGCTAGTATTGTCTACACTTTACAAATGAGGAAAAGTGAGGGTTTCCCTGCTTCAAAAATAGTATTTCTGTTACGGGTGGGAAAGTCTGTGTTCTATGAATGGAGGTCTCCGTCCTTGGATTCCTCAGGAGAAGAATGTGGGGGACCAGTGCTCAAATAAAGACAAGCAAAAGGAAAGTGGCAAGCACCAAGCAGTTTATTAAGACAAAAGTACACTCTCAAGGTGGGAGACTGGGCAGGTTCTGCAAGGTGGAACCAGCTCCTAGGTTGTTTTAAAACTGGATATTATTGGGTCTCTCTGGGCTGGGAGGAGCTGGGGCATACAGTGAGGTGGTCTCTAATGGAGGCTGCTTCCAATCATTTGGGAAACTCCTTCCACAGGTTGGGAGGGGCAGTTTTTGACCCTACAGGGCTTGGACCAGAACCATCAGGGCAGCCTGGGGGTGGAGGGGGGACAGAGCTTGTACCCACAAGGCAAATGCATTATAATGAAGCTAAGGGTTACCCTGGGTGAGAGGTGGAAGAGGAGAGGCTTGCTCTGCACCTGTGGCTCTTGATCTGTCAGCCCCAAGGTCTTGGAAGCCACAAGGTCAGGATGACTGCCCCTGGGGTTTTAGAGTGTAGCTTATTTATCACTGTCCTTGCCTCCAGCTCCTGTCTCTATCATTCCCCTTCAAGGACTTGGGACTCTGCCTCGGGTGTTCCTTCCACGGCTCACACCTAGCTTCTACCTAACATTTCCATTCCTTAGGGTTTAGAATGCCACTTGTAGTGCCATATTTCTGTTAAGAAGCTGGTCCAGATGTCTCTTAATCTCAACGCATTACTGCCTCCTTTTTCCTGATGTGGGGGAGGGAGGTGACAGAAGGTTGCCGTTGTAAATAAGAAAATAAGTGCCATTAGGCCATCAAAACAAGCACACTTCATTAAAAGGAGCACTTGATAGTCTCTTACCAACAGAAAATGTTAATATCCTTTTGACTTTTCAACTATACTTATACCACTGTATGTCTTGTAAAGTTTCCAGAATGAATTTGCCCTAAGTGGGTTATCAGTTAATACTTAATTAAAAGAACCATAGTCTGCTCTCTGGCAGAATATGATGTGAGGATGGATATTTTCATTGTTGATTCACTGATAGAAATTAATGCAAGCAACCAGGTAGAAAGGACATTAAGACAACAAAACCATGTGAGAATAGAAGAGGACAAAGAGTAAAACTGACTTAGTTGGTTTGTGTGTTAGTATGAAAGTCCCTCTTACTCACAATGGAGAAGCAGAGGCCTAGCAGTCATCATTTTAAGTTCCTTACTTCTAACTTAGCCCAATCCTGACAATAAACAGTTATTATTACTCCCTGAGATACTCTCTGGTTACGTGGTTTCTTTCAAATGGTATTTACCAATTTCAAACACGCTCACAACCCTTCTGTCTATATACTTCTGACTCCAATACAGATCCACGTCAGGGCAACGTATATCAACTGTTCATCATTCAGAGATGGTATGGGCCATCATCTGTATACCGCTGTTTCAGAATTATGACAATAACTTTTTGGAACTGTATCCTTTAGCAATATTCTTGTTGCAAGGGGCGCCTGGGTGGTAGAGCCGTTAAGTGTCTGCCTTCGGCTCAGGGCGTGATCCCGGCGTTATGGGATCCAGCCCCACATCAGGCTCCTCCGCTAGGAGCCTGCTTCTTCCTCTCCCACTCCCCCTGCTTGTGTTCCCTCTCTCACTGGCTGTCTCTCTCTGTCAAATACATAAATAAAATCTTAAAAAAAAAAAAAGATTGTTGTTGCAAGTAACAGAAAAAAATCCATCTTAAAACAAATTCAAAGAAAGCCAAGTGATTTTCATCCCCTCTAATTGCTTTCTCTGATTTACTAAATGCTTCAATAAGATCTAAGTTCCTTTCTTTCTTCCTTCTTTCTTTCCTTTCTTTTTTCTTTCTTTTCTTTTCTTTTCTTTCTTTCTTTCTTTTTTTTTTTAATGCCCATCAGACTGATTCCAAAAGAAAACACCCTTTTGCCTTCAGAGGGATTTTTCTGCAAGACCGTCAGTTCTGGCTGCCACACTGATCAAAGAGTGTGGTTAGCAAATGGTGTGACAACATCTCAGTTTGACCTGATACATTAGCAACTTTATTTGTACAAAGATTAGAATGAAAAGAAATTAACCTCATTGCAAGAAGAGAAATTAAGAAAAAGTATAAAGAAAAAAAACCCCACAAAGATATTTTTTTTTTACCTGTAGAAAAAAAATTTTTCAGGAGAAGCAGCAGAATTGTCTTTTCTTGAGAGTTAATCATTCACAGGGATTTAAAATCATGCCTCTGGCATAATTCCAAAACCAAGGGCAGCTTCAGACCAATTTTTTTTTCCTACAGAACATTTTCCAAAGTGAGATGCCTCCAAAATCTGTAATGATTGGTTCACTTTCTGCTTGCTATAGTGTTTGCTTTCTGAGTGCTATAGCTCTCCAAAATGAAGAATCGACCTTTGAAAGACAGGCCACTTCAGGCCACTATATTCTACAGCTAATTTGAGACTATTTATTCCAGCTGCTGGGGACTTTAAAAATCTGACTACCAAGAGGAAAGCCATAAGAAGACTCCCAACAATCTCACTTCATGGCAGACTTCACAGAAAGGCTGTGGAGATGCTTCGTTGTACCTACCACATTGTTAAAGAGGCATGTGAAAGCAATTGTGGGAATGTGAAAGAAATACTGGGTGAGAAACAGGCAAAGAGAAAACCTGAAGCCGCCTATCACTTGCGCCACTCGCCGCCAAAGCTGTGGGTGCTGATAGCATTATTGTTTAATCTCTCTGAAGAATATGTGGGAGCAGAAAGCACAACATCCCCAAGTTGTTACTTTGTCACAACTTTACAGAATACATAAGCACTTCAGTAAATACACAGATTTTTTTGCAAACTGTAAATCATCTGTGAGCCACCACTGTTCGACTAATTACAGCAAGAAGCTGTGCTCATTAGCTGTTCTCATCTGGCTCACTGCACGACCTAAATAGTCCGTAAATGAGCCGGCAATTATTGCTGTATTACCACTACCAGCTCCGCTCACATCAAAATATCTCCACCAAATGTTACGCCTGTTGGTATTATCAGGTTAGAAATTTCATAAACATATTGAAGCAGTTAATTGGGAGATTATTAAAAAAAAATGTGAAAATAGAATCATCAGTGAAAGAGTTTTCATCAAACCCCAGATAGGCGGCTCCACCTATAGACAAGAGCCTCGGAATGCAAGCATCTGGGAGGACACCATCGCCTGCTTCTAAACAACACTGGAAAACTAGGAAAGCAATGGAAATGTACTCGCATTAAATGGAAGTAAAGTGAACCATGCATATTCTTATGCCACCTAAAAATGGTCTCTTGACTTGGTCAAAATATAACCAAAGCATATGTTCATGAGCTTACTGCCAAAAGAACTTTAGCCAAACAGAAAAGCAAACTGTAATGCCAGTGAAACTTCATTATTTTCAGCTCCATCATATGGCATATATAGAAGAAGTAGGATTTTTTTTTTTAGTTTGACTCAATTTATTTTTAAACAAAATGTTTACATAGGTGGGAATGGTGAAAAAAAGCAATAAAACAGTGACTTTAATGAACAATTTTCTGACACCCGCAAACATTTTAGAAGAACCTATTTACAATGCCAAATGATTAATCAATTGTATTCTTTTTTATTCATTAAAATGTTCTTGAGCTTCATTCTCGCTATTGTGGATATTTGAAAGTAATACACTTTAAAAACATGTCATACTTCATATTTTATATTTATTCAAATTCACCCAATCTCAATTGACCCAATTTAAATGAGAGCCTACTGTCATTATTTTCATTATAAAAAGGGGAGCCCTCACTACTGAGGATATTTTATTTTATCTTGTTCTTGATGGTCATTACACCACATTCACTGATTATGATCATGAAAATAGAGAAGAAATAAAGAAAATGCTAAAATTTAATGGGTGTTCTGATTCTATTGGCTTTCTCCTACCTACCACCAGAGAGGAGATAAATACTTTACTTGATTCTTGATTCCTGTACTAGTTGCATGCATATAAGATAGAAACCAATGGACTGAATATCATTTTCTACTGAAAGTTGGTATTATAATGCAGCTTATCTGACACAAACTGTATGGTAGACTTTGGACAGGATGCATCGCAGAATCAAGCATTAATGATGTGCTCCAAAGAGATGTTTCATGATGGAGACAGTGACTATAACAATGACAGCAATATTGAGAGGCAATTCTTCCTACTTACCAACTAAGTGATCTCAATGGGCAAGGAAATGTGCATAATATTTGTTTATCTCTTTCCAGCTGCTAAGATTTACTAAGAATTCTTCAAATCTGAACAACGAATATCTGCCTTTTCCATTATTTTCATGAAGTTTTGTAGATAACTATAACATTCCTGCCTATCTCCTTTGATAGTCTTGCCTTGCCACACAAAGTGATATCTGCAGAACAACAGTATCAGCATCAACGGGGAGCTTGTTAGAAATGCAGCATCTTGGGTCCCCAACTCAACCTGCTGAATGAGAATTTTAATGAATTTGAGAAATACTGATTGAGGGAAAGGCCTGTTATGAGCCCACTCTTCCCTGTAAGAAAGGGGAGTCAGAACAGTGCCCAGCTGTGCAGAATCACAGACTGAGCAAAATAAACACACGGTTTTGACTGTCCTACTCACTATCAACATTAACAAAAAAGATTTATCCAAGGACCACAACTTCACGCTTAGAAAGGTTTACCGGATCTTGTGAAAAGCTGGATCCTGAAGATGTTTCTAAGGTGATAATCATACCAAGAGGTATTTTAGAGTGCCTGTTTTTTGTCCAGTGCTACACTCAGTACAACAGAGGACTCACAAAAAGCACATTCACCAAACACCCATCACCAAAGGCCTCAGTCTTCCATGGCTATGGTAATACTACCATAATTAATACCATATGTAATACTACAGTTCAGATGCCTAATATTCCTAAAATCCTTTCAACTTTTCAATCACTTTCACATTTGTGGTATTACCTTAACATCACATATTCAAGTAGATGTTATTATCATTTTTTAAAAACATATTGGAAAACTGAAACTCAAAGTCGTTTAGTGACTACCTTAAGTCATCAGTTGGCTAATAGCAAAGTTGGTACAGGTGAGGCCCCCTTCTGAAATTATGCCTTGTATACCTAGAATATTCATTTAGTTTGCTCACTCACCTGTTAGGGAGCATCTCAAAAGCCATGTTGGCTTATATCCTGACACTAGTTTATTAATGGGATCTACTGTATTGAACACCTCTGTGTATGTCACTCAGTAGTGGGAATATATAAGAACAATTCCCTGAGGGAACAGAGCAGAACCAGAGCACTTCCTCCATTTTCCCAACAGCTGAATCCCTGGCATGGAGGACATAATTGGGTGTTTGCTCATTATCCTAAGGTTGTGATTAGCCTTGTTCTGGATTAAATGGGGAAGAAGAGACAGGGAAACTGAAGTAGCCAGTCATTGCAGGATGTATAGCTCAGAGGACTGACATGATGGAGACATGTACAGCCAATTTATGGAGGGAAGACAGCACAGCATGTAGGAAGGATCTTTGTATTTGGTAACAATCCTACCTATACTGACAGGAAACTGGAAACCATTCCCCTTGAATAAAGCACTGTACATGTCTCCATAACTGCACGTACCTCACTTACAGAAGACAGAGAAGCAAGTTCTAAAAATATTTAAAATACCAGACTAAAAAACAATACTAATACAAATCTAAAGGAGTGGAGGTTTGAATCATTTTCTATAGAATCCATTTCCTTACAAAAAATGGAGTGAAGTGAGAAAAAGGGACCTGTGCCAGCCCAAGTAAGTTTTGTCTAAACATCAATTTCTTTTTTATTAGGACCGGAAATCTATTTTAACCTATTTGTGTCTTTAAAGATGCCTCCTGCCCCTGGATTTAGGGCCCTAAGTAAAAGCTGCTTTGGGAAAAAAAAGGCTAACCTCTCCTTAGCTAATTTTTCACCTCTGGCCAGAATAAGTTAACATATGCAGAGGCCAGCTATGATAGTGGGACAGCATCCAGCATGCCCTCAGGAAACTGGAGAGTGCCTGTGGAGGAGGCAGCTGGGAGCAAAAGGTTCAAGGAAAGCTTAAATTTGGGTGGTAGGGTAGAGTTTTCAATTCCTACCTCCTTTATTCCTTCCCTAAAGGAAAAGAAGACCTTTTGGAATTTGAAGAGCTTCATAAATTGGAATCTTTTTCTTCTGTTCTGAATTTTAAAACACTTTAGAGACATATAGGAATAGGTCAGAAATAATCATCAGCATTATGACTAAAACCTCAGAATAAGACAGTTGGTGCCAAACATCATCAGCCTTCCACATGGAGTCTACTGTTATCAAACTGAGAGCACAGAGGAACATAACTCAAAGCAAACTTCCCACTTGTACCTCGCTATAGAAAAGGTGGGAGGAAAGGGCTGGGCTGGAACTGCACATTCCAAAGTCAAATCGCCAAGCTGAACTCAGTGCATCAGCACCAGGAGGAAGTGAAGTAGGAGAAGCCAAGAGTGTTGTACTAATAGGCATCCCTCCATATTAAAGGAAAGGTGAGGAAAGACAAAAAAATGTTCCCACACCCAACTTTGCTCAGCTTTTCATTCTCTAAACCTGTTGGGGTAACTTTAAGCCAGGGATAAATGAGAAACCAAGCTGTCCTCCAGGGAATGAGATTCCCACACTATCAGACCAACCCTTACTTTGAAGAGACTGCCCCCCCAACAGCAACCATTGCTCCATTTGGGATTTTAGATCAGCATAGTTTTGCCTCCAGAATGCTCAAAAATGGATCAAAAGCATGCAATAGTTTAAAACTTCTAAGACCACTCCATTATCCATAGCTTAGCCTTCATTCACTATTCCATTTCTAATTCCAGATTTTTTCCAGCCACATTAACTAACATAGCTATCAAAGGTTCTGCAATGAGATCAAAGATACTCTAATAATAAAATGACAGCAATAAGAGTCCTCAAATTTGAATATAAACTCTTTCCCATTATTAATTTCTCAGGAAATTAAGAAATTGAACACTCTTATGTACCCCACTTTTAAAGTATTCGCAAATTAAGTCCAATAAAATTGAAGCATAAATAAAAATTATCTTGCCATTGAAAGTTAAATTACAAGTATCTCAAGTTAAATTAAGGTCAGGCTTATTCTGCTTAGTTTCAGCTAGAGAGACTCTCTATTAGAAGCCTTGGTGGAGTTGGGCTTCTTTCAACAAGCTATGTAGTTTCTATCCTCTGATAGATGAGGTATAGTTTCTTTACAGCCCGTGGATCTGAATCCATCAGTTTCAAAATCTCTGATAAGCCTCATTTTTCAAAATTCCAAAGGGTTCCTAAGACATATGAGACTATAATAGCACTAACCCTGTTTTACATGAAATTTGGAATAGGAAATAAGCCCCAACCCCTAAGCAGTTCTTCCAAGCAAAATAATGTTCACAGACTAAGGATGTGTTTCCAAAGGCCATGGCAGAGACTCAGTGGTATCTTGAGGGAAGGCAGCTAGATTTTAAAAATCTTGGTTTCCGGGGCGCCTGGGTAGCACAGCAGTTAAGCGTCTGCCTTCAGCTCAGGGCGTGATCCCGGCGTTACGGGATCGAGCTCCACATCAGGCTCCTCCGCTGTGAGCCTGCTTCTTCCTCTCCCACTCCCCCTGCTTGTGTTCCCTCTCTCACTGGCTGTCTCTATCTCTGTCAAATAAATAAATAAAATCTTTAAAAAATAAAAATAAATAATAAAAATCTTGGTTTCCCTTTAGCTAGGATGCCAGTCTGTCCTATTTCATTGTCCCACAACTTTAAAAATTCATCATAATGGAAGAATTCTCCTACAAAGAGGTTACTTTGGGCATTATATATTTATTATAACCATGGTGGGGTTGAAGGTGACACTTATGCATGTTTTCACCCCTCCTAGAAGGTTCCATCAGATAATCCCACCTTTTTGTATAGTTTAGGAATTTGGGATAATGGTAGCCTTAAACCTCAGGTCTAATCTGAAATGCCTTTCTTTCTGAATCAGCACATTCAGTTTCTGTAGGCCCTTTTTCATTTGGATTCTGTTTCTAGTGTATCAGTGATGAATTAAAGGCAAGCTCCACCTTGCAACATCAACCATGTCTTGTGCATAAGCATCCCCAGGCCATGCCACACTGGCTTCTTCTACTACCTCTTATGAAATTGCTTAAGTCAGTAGCTCTTAATCAGGAACGATTTTGCCTTGGGGATATTTAACAATGTCCTGAGACATTTTTTATTTTCACAACTTGGTGGAGAAGAGGGAGGAGTTCACTAATGGCCTCCAGGGCATAGAGGCCAAAGACACTGCTATACCACCTACGATATTACAGGACAGCCCCCGATAACAAATAATTATTCAGCTCAAAATGTCAATAGTGACAAGACTGAGAAACTTTACATTAGATTATGAAATCTGTTTCAAGGAGAAGTTTTGCCCCTCATCCTCACACTAGCTTCAGTTGGAGAAACAACCTCAGGAGATTAACTGCTGGTATCATTAAGGTTTTAAAAAGCTTGGACCCCTAATGTTCTGGGGCAGACCAGTCCCCATGTCACAGGATCCTCATGTTGTCTTTCCTTGGCTTTTGAATATTCCCAGCTTTGAACAGTTTTTTTTTTTTCCTCCTTTATCTGCAGTAGTTGGAAATGCGTCTTAGGTCTCATCTTAAAATTCCCTTCAGGACACTCAGCTGAGTTTCCAATAGTTTAAAATACTTTGATTCTTTTCATCTCAAATCCATGAAGACTAGAATTGTTAACTGGAATTGAGAGCCAAATTTCTTTTCTTTTATTTTTTCTTTGCTTTGTAACCTAGATGTATTTTTTTATTTTAACATGTCACTCAAAATTTTGTATTGAAAGGTCCTCCCTAAAGAGAAAAACGAAATCGGTAAGTTCCAAGTTTGTCAAAATTATCCACTGGCCATACCATGTACCCTTACTTTGTACCTCCAATAACAGTGCACATTTTTCTGACTTTCTCCTCTCAATTCTGTCCAGATGTTTACAACATTTAGTATAGCTGGCTGATTCTTTTAGGGGTAGCAGTACCTCAGTTTCTCTTACTACAGACTCTCCGTGATATCAAGTGAATTTCTTATAGTGTCCTAGAGTTTGGCTCCCTTCGGTTGAGTCTATTCCTATCTGTTCTCTAAAATCTGGCCAGTTACTAACCATTTCTAATTTAGTAACAACTTGTCACTACTAAAATATATATTCTTTTTAGATAATGCTCTCCTTAAAGGCAGTTAGACATACTTACCTTATCTACACTCAATACTGGCCTTCAATATCTCGTTTTCTTCTTCTCTAACTGAAGATCTCAATCTTTTTCTTATACAAATGCCTCTCTTTCTAGCTTATTATACTTCCACTATTTCTGCTGCATTAGTAAGACTAAAGCACACATTGGAAACCACTGTCGTTTCTCCTTTATAATCCCTAGAGATCATGTTCCATGCCAAGCTTTTTTCATTGACTTCAGGTTCACAGTAATTTCAATGCGCCCAAGAAGACAGCTTTTTACTGTTTCTAAAAAGACTCCAATATTCCTTGCAGTTTATTTTTTATTAAATTCTACCATACATTTATGGGCCAATTCCCAGTTTTGGTCTCTGAATTCTAACACCGTGGTCAGACCTTATATCTTTAACAATTCAAAACCCACCTGAGACCTTGTAGTAAGAGGCAGGTCCTAAAACTCAAGACAAGCCACATAAATGTAAAGTTATCCCTTCCAGTCTTCTCCCTTTGCTCCAAATGCATCACTTAAAACAATGGGATTCAGGACAGCTTCTCTATGCTGCCTATGAGGCCAGGCACATAGAAATCAAGGCTAGAAGACCAGACACTAGTGTACTCTAGAACAAGGAACTTAGTTGCAGTTGAAAGTTCTACTCTCCAGATTTTGCAGAAAAAAACACAGTAAAACACCTAAAGATTGCTATGTCTCCAAATGTCTAAAAGGTATGTTTACAAACTTTCTTCTTCCTATAATAACGTTTGCCTCAGTTGTACTTGCTTACCACAACTTCTATGGCCAATCAGCCAAATTAAAAACCCCATTGTTTTTTAAAAAAAATGTTTTTAAAGCCTCCCAATCAAGGTCCTGTCACAAATTTTAATCTCAAGGCACTATTTTGTCCTGAAATGCTAATCTTTGTCAGTCTCTTAATGTTTTCAGCCAATGCACCAAGTCCTAGTATTTCACTGAAATGATGTTACCTCCCAGATTCACAGGCTTTCCTTTACAACACGAAGAGTAAGACAAGAGTGGATGCCCTAAGAAAAGGGAAGGGGAAAGGGACTGAGCTAACATGCCCAGTTCAGCTACCAGACACAACAAATAGAATTCATTCTTTTCTCACTGGTAGGATATCAGTGAATGGAAAGAAAGAAAGAGGCTAGTATTATTACACTAGCCTTTCCACATGAAGAAATGACTACAGAATAAGGTTTCCCATGAACAGTAAAATGTTGTCAAGACTGCATTAGCATAATAACATATTAAAGTTATGGGGCATAACTTGTAACAAAGTTGTAACAACATAAGTTGTAACAAAAAAGAGAAAAAGGTGTGTTTATTCTATAATGTCTCCATTATTGAGAATCTTTACAAGCCTAAGTTTATTTCTTTACAAGCAACATATTAAAGTTATGGGGCATAACTTGTAACAAAGCTGTAACAATATAAGTTGTAACAAAAAAGAGAAAAAGGTGTGTTTATTCTATAATGTCTCCATTACTGAGAATCTTTACAAGCCTTATCTTATTTCTATAAGCTTATTTCTATAACTTCTATAAAGCTCATTTCTATAAGAAGAAACTTTAAGGATCTATGGACACCCTTCCTGGAACCATACAGGAAAGGTAAAGATGTGTCATCACCAACTACTAGAATCTGGGTGCTTATAAACTGGGCACTTTTGTGACTTTTGCCTCCGCCCATAGCTGATCACTCATGAGTCTCTATGTTAAACTCTATCTCTACCATGAACTCCAGAACTACACTCAACAACTGTCTGCAACAGTGATTGGGTCCTCTCAGCCATTGAGTAGATCAAAACCAGCACAAATCAGAGTAGACAAGAATAGAAAATATCATACTATGCTATACTATACTTCAGCTTCAGTTTGATATTTGTATCTGCATGCACTGTGGTACAATGCAAAATCGTTTTTCCTGCTGTGAAACTTGTCAAAAATGTCTGGAAAACACTAGCTTAGGGGCATCTTCCTCTAAATGACCTTCTGGTACATCAATGAAAAATACATTTTCTTATTCTCACAAAATCTCCCCCTACTCCTGTAACATAATAATATAACCATACACCCATTTCTAGGGAAAAGAGTTGTCATCCTCATTTTATCACAGCATAAATGCCTCCTCCTCTGCAAAGCCTTCTGGGACCATTAGATGTTCCTTTCTAGGGGCTCCCATATATACATACTTTTTTCTTAAATACATATAAAGTTATTAAGTACCAAACATTAAGTTAAAAATCTACTAACTTACTTATGTGCACATCCCCCAGCTATATCATAAGCTCCTGAAACAGCAGTGTTTCTTTTCCACATACACTTTCCCAATGCTCAGAATTGTACATTCTAAATATATACTGAATGAATGAATGAAGATCTGAAGGACAGCACACAAATCCACAATCAGCTATTACATAAAGTGTTCTCAGAAAACAAAGTTTTTTCCTAGCAAATCCCCATTTAAACAATTGAAAATCAGAACACTCAGATAAACTGATTACCCAAATTAAATGAATTATTATTAATGGTTTCAAGACTTGCCAACCTTTTTTTTTTTTAAAGATTTTATTTATTCATTTCACAGAGATAGAGACAGCCAGTGAAAGAGGGAACACAAGCAGGGGGAGTGGGAGAGGAAGAAGCAGGCTCATAGCGGAAAAGCCTGATGTGGGGCTCGATCCCAGAACACCGGGATCACGCCCTGAGCTGAAGGCAGACGCTTAACGACTGAGCCACCCAGGCGCCCCTCAAGACTTACCAACCTTAAAACAATTTTCATGCTTGACTCTATAATTATATTGAATACAAGTTCTTCTTTCTCTGATGGTTCACTAATTAATCCAACTAACTTGTATTGACATCGCTGATCGCTTGCTACATGCAAGACATCATGCTAGGTGCTATAACATAAACAAAGAATGCTAAACAATCTCCTTCTCTGAAGGACCCGTTGTCTTACAGTTTAGTGAAATGGCTCTTATTTTATTTTTTTAAGATCCCAGTTAAAAGTTTTTCACTTTTATAGATTTTAGATAATGGGTCTTTGGTGCACATTTTTGCCTCAAGGAGTACATGAAATCAGCAAGAAATCCTAACTTCCCCAAATAAATTTATTTTATGCATACAGCCCTGATTTGAACCTTCACACGATGCATCAGATTCTTG